>NC_057832.1:105829029-106132060 GCF_910594005.1 Cervus elaphus | reverse complement strand
GATGTGAATGCTGCTGCTGCTAAGTCACTTCTGGTCGTGTTCGAATAATTAATACCTATTGCCTGGATACTTTATTTCAGTAGAGGTTGAAACATGTTGATTCTCAATTGAATCATTCTTTCTTCATTTATTTGCTAAAAAGCATCTATAAAGAGAATGCTCTCATCAACATTTGATAACCTTGAGGTGTAATCCACAAAGGAAATGCAGCATAAAAGGTTGATTCTATTCCTTTATTCACCAGTTTTCAAAACAATGCACTGGATCTCCAAAGGTAACCAAAGACACTATTATTTTATAAATTATTATTATTATTGACTAACAGATTTAAAAATATTTGCTATATTTTAATTTACTACATTTATTTTTCTTATTATCAAATTGTCCTAACTTTGGCCAGTGATAACTTTTTCAAGTTGACTCTTGAGTCTTTTTGGTCCTAATAATCTTGTAAATCTTTCTTGCTTCTTAAAAGAAAATCATTTTTTACTTTTTCATTTTTCTTTCTTTTTTATTTCTTCACTTTAAAGTAAAGCTTCCTTGCTTTTAGCCATACCAGCTGAGGCTGATACATGTGAGTGAGCTCAAAGCTGTCCATTGCCATGTAACAATTCACAGACAAAATGAGTAAAAGAATCACCCAGTGAGCCCACTGGAACATAAGAAAATAATGCATAATTCTTGGTTTAAGACACTAAATTTTGTTTTTTTACTGAAGCAACATATAATCCTTGAAATATTATACTGACATAAGTTCATCACTGTTAAAATTTTTTCACTTTTATTTGGACTTACAACTTCATAGCAATAGAGAGAGCTATTTGACATTCTTTTTATAAAACTAATTGGTACTCTGTTATATGAACTTATGCTAGACAACCAGTGCTCTAGTGATAGCATTTGGTCTGTTTGATCCTTTTACCATTACAACAATGCTTTAGTGAAAGTTTCAGTTTTACATTTTTTTAACATCTGTTTTGATAAAGAATAATAAAATATTATGGAATACAACAAGAACCAAAGAAATGAAAAATATGAAAGAATGAATAAAAAACATAGAGAACAGATGGGAAAATTACATTTGTGATAAGAGTTACAGAAGAAGAGTCTGGGTAAAAAGCAATACTTGGAGAGTTAACGGCTGAGAATATTCAAAAGGGATGAAAGATTTGAATCATCAGAGTCAGTACACAGATACCACATAGTTTAATCAAAAGAAATCCTTTGCTAGATGATGACGGTAAATTACAGACACCAAAGACAAAGTTTTCCAAGGACACCAAGAGAAAAGAAAGAAAAGACCTGCAAAAAGACTACATTTACGCTGACAGCTACTTTCTCAATAGCACCAACAGAAACTAACAGCAAACTATATTTAAAGAGTTGACAGAAAACAACTGTCAACCTAAAATTGTATATCCAGAAAAAGCTGTTCTTCCAAAATGCAGGCAAAATAAAAATACTTCAGTCTTAAAAAAAAAAAAAAAGAAAGAATGATCCTGAGGAATTTCACCACCTAATAGATCTTCATTAAATGAAAGCCTAAAGGATGTACTAAGAGAAGAAAGAAAATGGTCCCAAAAGAAAGGTCTACCATGAAAGTTACACTGACAAGCAAAATGTGATTGTAAACATGTGCATAAATGTGTCAACACAGGTAGATAGATAGATAATATATAATTTGTAGGATTATAAAAGTCATATTAAAATACCAGATAGTACAATGATATTTGGGAAATGGATTATTTGAGTTAAAGTCTTTTAAGCTACTTATTTTGATATAAGATGGGGTCAAGATATTGATTAGTTTTATAATTAATATGTACATTGAGATTTTAACAGTGCCATTAAGAACTTGAAAATAAAAGTATAAAACTACCAAACACATAGAAAATAAAAAAGGAAAAATACAACAGTTATTTAATCTTAAACAAGAAAAACGAAACAAAAAATATACTGTAAATGGAGAACACGAATATGGTGATGTGGATAAAATTAAATTTAGTAATCCAAATAATTTAAATGAATTAAGCTTATTCATTAAAAGGAAATTAGTCTCAAAAGTTTTTACATTTCTGGTGCTAGACTGCTTACAAGTTACATATACATATCATAAAAAGAAAAAGGATGAGAAATTATATGCCAGGCAGATACTATCCAAAATGAAGCTACAGTTTCTTTCAGACAAATAAAACCTAAAGCCAAAGGCATTAATAAAGAATCCAGTTTACCAAAAAGGTATATCAATTTGAAATCTGTTGCTACTGAATAATATAGCTTTGAAATAAATAAAGCAAATACCACCATAAACATAGAAGGAAATTGATAAATCTATCATCATGGCGGGCAGATCTCAGTAATCAGTAGGTCAACCAAACAAAAAAAAAGAGATCAGTTAACATAGAGAAAATCTGAACCATACATTAGCGAGATTGATCAATGGACTTGTATAGAACCACATGTTCAGTGTTGTAAACTACATTTTTCTTTAGCATAAAGGGGTATCTATGGAGACTGTCCATATGCTAAGCTATGTTTTATGAAACAAGACTCTCTCCCTCTCTTTTTCTCTCTCTCTCTCTCTCTCACACACACACACACACACAAAGAGCCTAAGAACTGGAAAAAAAAGTTTTCTAAGCACAATGAAATTAACTTAAAATATACCAGAAAAAACTTCAGATTGCTTAAATTAAAAAAAAAATGTAAGAAAGTAATCATAATAGAAACTATAAAGAACCTAACAGTGAATAACAATTTAAAAACTGCATATTTTAAAATGTATCAAGGTAGTTAAAATTGTCCTTAAAGGAAAAATTTAGTCTTTGAACCCATTTTTGAAATTAAAAAAAAAACTGAAAAAGTACTGAACTATTAATTCAGTTTAAAAAGTTAAAATAACAGAATAAATGCCAAATATAGTAGGAGGAAAGGGACTGCTCTAGTCTGAATGTCTGTGTCTGACTTGCCCCACCAAATTCATATGTTGAAATCCTAACTTCCAAAGATGATGGATTTGGCCATGAGGGTTTCACCCTTCATGAATGGGATTCATGTCTTTATAAAACAGGCTTCTAAGAGATCCCTTGCTCCTTCCACCACATGAGCACATAGCAACAAGGCACCAGCTATGAACCAGGAAGGGAACCGTCATCAAAAGGCTACCATGCTGGTGCCTTGATACTGAACTTCCAGCCTCCAGAACTAAAAGAAATAAATGTCTGTTGTTTATTAGCCACCCAGTCCAATGCAGTATAGCAATCCAAATGGACTGAGAAGGGTTTGGATTTAGGGGGAAAAAAGAAGTTAATACAAGAGACAAAAATACAAAGATACAAACTGCAAACCAAACTAATACAGATACTCAATTTAATGTGGTCTATATGGAATGTAACAAATGAAATAAAAAAGAATATAATTTGCTTACATTTAAAATAAGAAACAAAGAGAAACCGAGAAAAGCTGAGCTTATATATTTCAATAAATTTTAAGTCTAGTGAAAGAGGGGGTGGTATTAGTCCCCTTACTCCTAAATCTAGACATGTGGTTATTCAGACCAGAATCACTAAAAGAGCAGCCCTGGATGGAATTACATTTTTGTGAGGCCCAAGTATCTCAGGAGAAGTAGGAAGACAGAAGATGGCCAGGGAGGCAGAAGGGCTCCGGATGAGGAGAGGAAAGCCACTGCAGGGAACATGCTCAGTACAGGATTTGTGCAACTCCTAGATAATGTTCAATCATCAGACCATAGAAAGAACAGTTAAAACTGGACAAGGAACAACAGATTAGTTGAAAATTGGGAAAGTAGTATAAGGCTTTATATTGTCACCCCGATTATTCAACTTGATGCAGAGAACATCATGCATAAAGCCAGCTGGATAAATCACAAGCTGGAATCAAGAGTGCCAGGAGAAATACCAATAATCTCAGATAATCAGATGACACCACTCTAATGACAGAAAGTGAAGAGCAACAAAAGAGTCTCTTGATGGAAGTGAAAGAGGAGAGTGAAAAAGCTGGCTTAAAACTCAACGTTCATAAAACTAAGATCACAGCATCCAGTCCCATCACTTCATGGCAAATAAAAGGGTGATAAGTGGAAACAGTGACAGGTTTTATTTTCCTGGGCTTCAAAACCACTGTGGACTATTACTGCAGCCATGAAATCAAAAGACGCTTGCTCCTTGGAAGGAAAGCTATGACAAACCTAGATAGAGTATCAAAAAGCAGAGATATCACTTTGCCAACAAGGATCTGTACACTCAAAGCTAAGGTTTCTCCAGTAGCTATGTACAGATGTAAGTTCAGTTCAGTTCAGTTGCTCAGTCATGTCTGACTCTTTGCAACCCCATGAACTGCAGCACGCCAGGCCTCCCTGTCCATCACCAACTCCCGGAGTCCACCCAAACACATGTCCATCGAGTCGGTGATGCCACCCAAGCATCTCATCCTCTGTTGTTCCCTTCTCCTCCTGCCTTCAATCTTTCCCAGCATCAGGGTCTTTAAGGTGTAAGATGTGAAGTCTCACAGATGTGAGAGTTGGATCATAAAGAAGGCTGAGCACCAAAGAATTGATGCTTTTGAACTGTGGTACTGGAGAAGACTCTTGACAGTACCCTGGTCTGCAAGGAGATCAAACCATCAATCCTAAAGGAAATCAACCCTGATATTCATTGGAAGGACTGATGCTAAAGCTGAAGCTCCAATACTTTGGCCACCTAACACGAAGAGCAGACTCATTAGAAAAGGTTCTGATGCTGGGAAAGATTGAAGGCAAAAGGAGAAGCAGGTAGCAGAGGATGAGATGATTAGATGGCATCACCGACTCTAAGAATATGAGTTTGAGCAAACTCCGGGAGACAGTGACGGACTGAGAAGGCTGGAGTGTTGCAGTCCATGGGGTCACAAAGAATCAGACACAACTTAGTGACTGAACAACAACAAAATTAGACCATATGACTAGGTAGGAGATTACTATCCTGTCATCTGGCAAGTTTATAGATATGGAATGCAATGATTTGATCTTGAACTGGTTAACCATTTTCCTCACTTATCCAACCTCCTTATCTTTCTGCTATGCTTTAATACTGCAGTTCCCAAGAAAAATATGTTTTAGATTGTTCCAAGTAGTTGAGATAGTTGGCAAAACAAATCTCTAACAAATTTAAACTTCCTAATCTGATCAAAGAAAATGTTGAATATGGTTTACTGTCAAGATGAGTTTCAGCTTTTAGGAACAAAAGGATGAATTCATTAAAAGAGCCTGAGAATCTCTACATTGAACGCTGCATCTTATTAACAAGTTTAATGAAATCAGCTCAAGAAATCACAGGAGAGATTTTTTTCCCCTTAATTCAGCTTTATTGACTTACTTTGATTCAAAGCACCAATATTTATGTGGCAGAAATTTTCAATTGCTTCTTAAATTTTGGTTTATTTGGTTTTACATGAGAAATTATGCTAAGACGGTGGTTCAATGAGTAAGCTTTTTGTACACATTTTCATAGAATGCTTCTTCTCTCCCAGCAGTAAATATTTTCAACTGGTAGAACCCCTGACTTGCAGTTACTGGAAACAACTGGGACTATTCTTATGTTCAGCAAAGACATTTTTGAGCAGGTGGATGCCATTCTAAACACACACACCCCCCAAGAAAAAAAGGAATTGAGAGCAAGATGTAATCGCAACTTGGTGAAAGAGAACAGAAGGGAAAGAGGAGAGAGAAAGAGATTATTGATTGTTCCTGGGATGAAATTTGAACAGGTACTTCACAAAGGAAGAAAATGGATGGCAAGAAAAAAAAAAAAAACACATCAAGAGAGTCTCGCCATAGTCATCAGGAAATGCTAATAGAGACCACAGTAAGTTACTTCTATATATCCATAGAATGACTTAAAGGAAAACTAAGTGTTAGTGAGGATGTTTATCTAGATCTCTTATACACTGCTGATGGGACTGGACAACGGTACAGTCACTGAAAAGTGCTTTGACAGTTTCATACGAAATTAAACATGTGACTCGGTAGTTCCACTCGTAGGAATGCACCCAAGAGAAATGAAAAAAATACTGCCGCAGAAAGACTTGTACGCTAATGTTCAATAGCACCTTATTCATAATAGCTTAAAAGGAGAACAACTCAAATAGCCAGGAACAGAGGAATGAATAAACCAGATACACATTAATAAAAAGAAACAAACCAGTGGAACATGCAAGAACTCATGGATATATCTCAAAAAGATTCTAGAAGCTAGATACGAAGAGTACATACTGCATGACTACATTCATATGACACTCTAGGAAATGCAAACTAGTCTATAGAGATATGAAGTAGATTGGTGGTTGCCCGGAGTCAGACATGAAGAAAAATGGAAAGCAAAAAAGCATTAGGGAATTTTCGAGTGATGAAAATATTCTGCACAATGATTGGTATAATACTTACAAAAATGTTTACACTTATCACAACTCATCAAAGTTTACACTCAAAATGGGTGAATTTTGTTGAATATGAATTATACCTCAAAAAAATTTTAAAGGTTTCTAAACACATATACACACACAGAAAGTATTTAAGAAAAATGAAGAGGATGGTGAGAGAATTAGAACCAGCTTTATTTGCCTTTGAAAAATAATATGCTATTTGTCTTTGAAAACATGTCAGAGTTAGTTGTAGATGCAATAATTGCCACAGCACTGTAGGTGAAGTAGAAAGGAAAGGTCAAAGTCAGTCCTTTATCTCTAAATTAAGTGGATAAAACATCACCAGTGCAGGTTGGTTGTTCTGATCAACTGTAAAATTCATGACTTTATATTCTTTCAGCACTAATATTTTATGATTCTTTGTTCTGCAATAATGTATTGAAATTCATTTGTCAAACATACAGAAACCTTACAGCTAGAAAGGATAGCCATCTGATACTTTGGATGACAGCTTCAGGATTCAAAATCATTTTGATATACAGAAACACTGGACCAACAAGAAGAAATTTAAAAGAACAAATATCTCAACGTGGGCTTAAAAATTCAATTCTGCAAACAGATTTTGGATAATCTGGCTTCCTTTAAATAAAAAATTATCTGAAGGAGAAAAATCCTTTGTAATGGATTGTCCAGGTGTGTATGATTTCATTTATACAAAGCTTCAGAAAATGCAAACTAATTTATAGTGACATAAAGATCACTGGTTGCCTGGGGTCAGAGGTAGAGATGCTATTAACAGTAAAAGAGCATTTAGGAACTTTGGAGTTAGGGAATATTATAACTTATTTAAAAATGATCAAACCAGATTGTCAAATAACTACTAAAAATTTCATGCAATATTAGACTACATGAAGGGAAGTAAACATTCAGACAGAACATTGAAAATAAGAGCCTCATTGAGTTTTGTACTGGTCAAACCATATCTAAAATATATTCAACCATGAGTATCAGGTTATAAAGAAGTTGCCTATGAAAGACAATCTGACGGGAGATTCTCCAAAACATGTCACAAATTACAAGCCTAAAGTGAAAAGAGGCATAATAGTTTCCAAATATTTGCAGCATCACAACACGCAAGAGGAAGAGGAACAGAAAATGTGTGCTTTAAAAATTTAAGATCATACATCAGAAATTAACACAGCATTGTAAAGCAACAAAACCCCAACAAAAAGTTAAAGTTCAATGTAAGTTACAGAGGTAGAAATACCTTAAAATAAAAAAGAAGTCAAATATGGCAGCTAGTTCATAAGTCTGGACTATCTTTTGATGAACCATGCAAGGTATAATTGTAATTGTGCAAAGGATACACAATCAAATTACAGAGATATTATAATAAGAATCCTACCATTAAGTGAAAAGTAAGACTGATGTCAGTGATTAGAAAATGCCATAGGCAGAATTCAGTGCAACCTTACTGATGGAAAATATCTGGAGAGGCAAAGAAAAAAGGGTGGAGGGGACGGTGGAAACTAGGAGGGAAAAGATAGCATATGTATTGATGCAATGATGCTGCCAACATTTTAAAAAGGAGAATAAAATAGTGTAGCATGTCACAAGACACTAACCTGGCTAAAATGCAGTGTTCTCATTAAGAAATAGTGCCCTAAACAGCCTGGGTAATTAAGGAAAACCTTAAAATTATGGCAGGTGATTTGATAGTTGACTATTGTGAGCCAAAGCTAGAAGATGTTGCTTTCAAATATGTTTTAGAGTTGAACGCCTTGCTTCCTTGTTCACATCATTAATAAAAGGAGGTAATTCATGGGCAGACACTGCCCATGAGATTAAGAAGGAAAACAGAAGGAAGAAACAAAAGTGGGGAGAGTATTGAGAGAAAAAGACCAAAAAGATAGAGTTATCATCAAACAAATTTTAGCTCAATTTTGATAAATTCAGTGTTGAACTCTTATTTGTATGTGCAGGGGGAAATTAAGAGAATGCAGCAACTGATGGGATGATAAATAATTTGTGGACAATGGAATACTATCAACAAACACAGCAACAACTGGAAGAAAAAAGACAATGTATGAGGAAGGCTTGATCTTTTGAGTTGATCCTTCTCTACCCACAGAAGAAACTCAAGGCACTCAAGAATCTGCAAGCTGATGTTTGTTCTGAGTGAGAGAGAGACAGCACAAGCATATCTGAGGTTCTTTTATTTGCTCTCTTTGTGTTTCTCTGTATTTGTTAAGATGGATGGATTCTCTGCTTCATTGAGCACTATAGTTAAAGCGAATGAAAATTAAATGTTGACTCAGTCTGATTAAAATATAAATCCAAACGCAGCACTGAGAGAGAGAATCAAAAAGTAAGGAGTAAGAGATTCATTAAATATTTATGTTACAGAAATGTGGCTTTTAAACATCTTTATAATGGGTTGCTGTTGTTGCTGCTATAATGGGTTAGATGTTTGTAAAGTCACAGACGTCACACTTTCATTTTAGCCTGCATATTACACCCTATGAACTTAAAATTCCAGAAGCTGGACTTACCTACAAAGGCCAAAGAATCTGTATATCCCTAAAGCTTGGGGCAGGAGGTCAAACAGCCCAAGCTCTTGTCATTTTTATAAAGGAAGATATGGTTTTAGTCAAAAACCTGTATATCCAAATGGCCAGTATATGTATGAAACTCTGTAAAACTTCAGGTCTAATGAAATTAAATTAATAATGTTGTCTATGAGTTCAGTAATTTCACGTCTAGAAAAATATTCTAAGGAGATTATGAAAGAGTATAAAGAAGCAAGTATGAAAATGTGTACTATAGTACAGACAATTTACCTACTAAGAGGAAACTGAAGTAAATAAATAATAAACTTATTTCTAAAATGAAATACTAGGTAACTGCTTAAAAGGATGAAAGCATCATAATTCATTAGTATCCCATTATGTATTACTAAGTGAAAATAAGATTGAAATATATATACAATGTGCTATGCAGGGGATTCCTTGGTAGTCCAGTGGTTAGGACTCGGTGCTTTCACTGCCATGAGCCAGGGTTTGATTTTTGGTTAGGGAGTTAAGATCCCACCAGCCATGCACCACTGCTAAAAACAAACAAAAAACACTATGCTATACTATACTTATAATATGTTTTCATTTAGGTACATAAAAAAAATCTATGGAAAAGTCTAGAAGGGTGTGTTTTTAACTATTAATTACATCTAGCCAGCATTATATAGAAGTTTTCACTTCTTTTACTACTAGCTCCAGAAAGAATGAAGAGGCTGGGCCAAAGTAGAAATGACACTCAGTTGTGGTTGTGTCTGGTGGTGAAAGCAAGGTCCTGTGCAATATTCCTTACATAAGGAATATCACCTAGGCACCTGGAATGTAAGGTCCACAAATCAAGGTAAATTGGACATGGTCAAGTAGGAGATGACAAGAGTGAACATCGGCATCTTAGGAATCAGTGAACTAAAATGGATGGGAATGGGCGAATTTAATCCAGATGACCATTACATCTACCACCATGGGCCAGAGTCCCTTAGAAGAAATGGAGTAGCCCTCAAAGTCAACAAGAGAGTCTGAAATGCAGTACTTGGGTGCAGTCTCAAAACCAACAGAATGATCTGTTCATTTCCAAGGCAAACCATTCAACATCACAGGGATCCTGGACTATGCCTCAACCACTATTGCCAAAGAAAAAGCTGAAGTTGACCAGTTGTATGCAGATCTATAAGACCTAGAACTAACACTTAAAAAAAAAAAAAAAGTCCTTTTCATCATAGGAGATTGGAATGTAAAAGTAGGAATTCAAGAGACACCTGAAGTAACAGGAAAGTATGGCCTGAGAGTACAAAATGAAGAAGGGCAAAGGCTAATAGAGTTTTTTCAAGAGAACGCATGGATCATAGCAAACACTCTCTTCCAACAACACACGGGATGACTCTACACATGGACATCACCAGATGGTCAATACCAAAATCAGATTGATTATATTCTTTGCAGCTGAAGATGGAGAAGCTCTATATGGTCAGCAAAAACAAGACATGGAGCTGACTGTGGCTCAGATCATGAGCCTTCATTGAAAAATTCAGGCTTAAGTTGAAGAAAGTAGGGAAAATCACTAGGCCATTCAGGTATGACCTAAATCAAATCCCCTATGATTTTATAATGGAGGTGATGCAAGGGATTAGATCTGGTAGACACAGTACCGAAGGACTATGGACAGAGGTTCCTAATATTGTACAGGAGGTGGTAAACAAAACCATCCTAGAGAAAAAGAAATGAAAGAAGGCAAAGTGGTTATCTGAGGAGGCTTTACAAATATCTGAGAAAAGAAGAAAAGTGAAAGGCAAGAGAGAAAAGCAAAGATTTACCTAACTGAATGCAGAGTTCCAGAGAATAGCAAGAAGTTATAAGAAAGACTTCTTAAGTGAAAATGCAAAGAAACAGGAAAACAATAGAATGGGAAAGACTAGAAATCTCTTCAAGAAAATCGGGGCTATCAAGGGAACATTTCAAGCAAGGGTGGGCACGATAAAGGACAGAAACAGTAATGACCTAATAGAAACAGAAGTTATTAATTAAGAAGAGGTGGCAAGAATACACAGAACTACACAAAAAAGATCTTAATGACCCAGATAACCATGATGATGCGGTGACTCACCCAGAGCCAGACCTCCTGGAGTGTGGAGTCAAGTGGGCCTTAGGAAGCATTACTATGAACAAAGCTAGTGGAGGTGATGGAATTCCAGCTGAGCTATTTCAAAGCCTAAAAGATGATGCTGTTAAAGAGCTACACTTAATATGTCAACAAATTTGGAAAACTCAGCAATGGCCACAGGACTGGAAAAGGGTAATTTTTACTCAAATCCTAAAGAAGGGCAGTGCCAAAGAACATTCAAAATACCATATAGTTGCACTCATTTTGCAAGGTAATGCTCAAAATTCTTCAAGCTAGGCTTCAACGGTACATGAAACAGGAACTTCTAGATGTATAAGCTGGATTTAGAAAAGGCACAGGAACCAGAGATCAAATTGTCAACATCCGTTGGATCATAGAAAAAGCAAGAGAATTCCAGAAAAACATTTACTTCTGCTTTATTGACCAGGCTAAAGGCTTTGACTGTGCAGATTACAACAAACTATGGAAACTTATTAAAGAGATGGAAATGCCAGACCACATTACCTGTCTCCTGGGAAACCTATATACAGGTCAAGAAGCAACAGTTAGAACCAGACATGAAACAATGGATAGGTTCAAAACTGGCTAAAGAGTACGTCAAGGCTATATATTGTCATCCTGCTTATTTAACTTATATGCAGAGTACACCATGCTAAATGCCAGGCTGGATGAAGTACAAACTGGAATTAAGATTTCCAGGAGAAATATCTGCAACCTCAGATACACACACAGATGATATCACCCTAATGGCAGAAAGTGAAGAGGAACTAAAGGGCCTCTTGATGAGGGTTGAAAAAGGAGAGTAGAAAAGTTCACTTAAAACTCAACATTCAAAACATGAAGGTTATGGCATCCAGTCCCATCACTTCATGGTAAATAGAAGGGGAAAAAGTTAAAAAAGTGACAGATTTTATTTTGTTGAGCCCCAAAATCACTGAGGACAGTTACTGCTGCCCCAAAATCAAGACACTTGCTCCTTAGAAGGAAAGCTATGATAAACCTAGACAGTATTTTACAAACAGAGACATCGCTTTGCTGACAAAGGTCCATATAGTCAAACTATGGTTTTTCTAGTAGTCACATTTGGATGTGAAAGTTGGATCATAAAGAAGGCTTAGTGCCAAAGAATTGTTGCTTTCAAGTTGTGGTGCTGGAAAAGACTCTTGAGAGTCCCTTGGTCTGCAAGGTATTAAACCAGTCAATCCTAAAGGAATCCAACCCTGAATATTCATTAGGAGGACTGATGCTGAAGCGCCAATACTTTGGCCACCTGATGTGAAGAGCTGGCTCATTGGAAAAGACCCTGTTGCTGGGAAAGACTGAGTGCAGGAGGAGAAGGGGGATGAGAATGGTGATGAGATGGTTGAATAGCATCACTGACTCCTTGGACATGAGTTTGAGCAAACTCTGGGAGACAGTGACAGACAGGGAAACCTGGCATGCTGTAATCCATGGGGTTGCAAAGAGTCGGACATGATTTAGTGACTGAACAACAACTACGTGCCAGATAGTGTATTTGTTCTTAAATAATAATTTAATGCTTATAGAAAACACAACGGGAAAGGTCTTGACTGAATGAAAAAAAAGCAGATAGTGAAATGGAGATAAAAGTTCATGACCAGATAGCTTGTGTAGATGTTTTCTTCTGGATGGTAACTAAGGATAGTGATGACAATAAGATTCCTACATAAGGGCTAGCCTGCAGAATGCAGGAACAATGAAATATGAATGACAATTTTGAATATGCCCAAATACTACATATATAAGGATGGAAATGTCAATACATGAATATATCCTAAAAGCTAGAAATGCCAGATTAAGGATAAGACTTTATCATCCTCTAAACTCTTGCTACTCAGAGTTTGGCACATGGGCCATCAGCCTTGGCATCACCTGGGAGCTTGCTTGAAAGATAAATCTGAAACTTACTTACTGAGTCATAAGCTACATTTTTAACAAGTTCCCCTAGGTGATTCATAATTATATTAAAGTTTGAGAAATATTGCTCTATAACATAGATTTTCAACATAGATTACTCAAACATAACTGGTGGGATTAGAGGTGGCATTACAACTCAAACATAACTGGTGGGATTAGAGGTGGCATTTCAACATAGATTAACTGGTGGGCTTCCCAGGTGGTTCAGTGGTAAAGAATCCACCTGCCAATGCAGGAGATACAGGTTCAATCCTTGTGTTAGGAAGACCCCCTGGAGTAGGAAATGGCAACCCACTCCAGTATTCTTGCTTGGAAAATTCCCATGGACAGAGGAACCTGGCAGACTACATACAGTCCATGGGGTCACAAAAGAGTTGGACACGATTGAGTACACATGCATTACAACTAGGATAGTAGGAATCAGGCATAAACCTGTATCCTGTTGTGTCTATGAAGTCATCTACTGAGCTATTTACTGGTGAGAGTGTAAGGCTGGTGAAGCTTTTTTTCCTGAGTTTATTTAGGTAAAAGGGAGAGGGGATGGTTGTAAAAGACAATTCCAGAAAAATAGATTTGCAAACCCATGACTATATGCTCCAGGAGACACTGGTGCCTAAGACTGATGGCAAGTAGTCAGAGAGCCATGAGGATTTACATCCTATTGAAGAGAGAATTCTGTTCTGTAGAGAACTGTAAATGTGTACTGAGACTATATGCGGCTGGCCTCTGCCGCTGCCAGCACCTTTATAAACCAGGAGACCTAGAGCAGAGGATAAGGGAATGTGCTGGTCCAGGAGTAGGACAGCACCAAAAGAGGCGGGTTGCCCAACTGCCTTGTGGTGACATTATGACCATAATGATAAAAGTCTGCTTTATACTCCCCCAGACTCAGGCCAAGATATAGTTTATAATTGTATTACCAAAAAAAAAAAAATTAGCCTGGGCAATGAGGGTGGCCAGCAGGGGCAGAAGCAGGGTTTGAATTCACCTCAGTTTCTAGGAGGTCCATGAGAGTCTGTCAGAGATTCAGCCTTAGCCCACAGGAAGCCACCCCAGCTGTGGGGCAGGGAGAGATACCCACCCTTGCAGGAGCCAACTTTTGAAGTAGCACCCTCTCAGGTGGTAGGAGAGGCTAGTAGTCCCGCCATTGCAAGAGAGAGGTGGGGCTCCAACCATTCAAAAGCAAGCTCCCCTTTCTCCCACCTTCTATGAAGGCATTGCCTTTACAGAGAAAGGTTTGGAAGAATCTAAAAGGTTGGTGCAAACATAATTTTGGTTTTGCATTGTTGAACTTTGCTGTTTGATATTGGAATACATTCTTAAATAAATGTGGTTATGTTATACATCATTTTAACACATACTTCTCGCTTCATTTTATTTTGCTAGTGACTTATTACTAGCTGTTCATTTTACATTTATTTTAGACTAGAGAAATGATGTTCTACAAAAAGCAAATTTGAGCAATTTTCCTATTCAAGTTCAAAATGAGTTGTAAAGCACCAGAGACAACTCACAACAACAATGCATTTGGCCCAGGAACTGCTAACAAACATACAGTGCAGTGGTGGTTCAAGAAGTTTTGCAAGAGACAAGAGCATTGAAGATGAGAAGTGCAGTGTCCAGCCATCGGAATTTGATAACGACCAATTGAGAGGATCAATGAAACTGGTCCTCTTACAGCTACACAAGAAGTTGCCAAAGAACTCAACATCAATCATTCTACAGTCATTCAACATTTGAAGCAAATTGGAGAGGTGAAAAAACTTGATAAATGGGTGCCTCATAAGCTGACAGAAAATAAAAAAAAACTGTTGTTTTTGAAGTCATCTTCTCTTATTCTGCAGAACAACAATGAACCATTTCTCTATCGGATTGTGATGTGTGACAAAAAGTGGATTTTTTACAATAACCAGTGACAACCAGCTCAGTGGTTAGACCTAAGCTCCATAGCACTTCTGAAAGCCAAATTTGCACCAAAAAAAGGTCATGGTCACTGTGTGATGGTCTGCTGCCCATCTGATCCACTACAGCTTTCTGAATCCTGGTGAACTCATTACATGTGAGAAATATGCTCAGCAAATTGATGAGATGCACTGAAAACGACAATGCAGGCAGTCAGCACTCATCAACAGAAAGGGCCCAGTTCTCCATGACAATGCCCGACCACACACAGCACAACCAGTGCTTCAAAAGTTGAAGGAACTGGGGTACAAAGTTTTGCCTCATCTGCCATATTCAGCTAACTTCTCACCACCTGACTACCACTTCTTCAAGCATCTCGACTTTTTGCAAGGAAAATGCTTCCAAAGCCAGCAGGAGGCAGAACATGCTTCCCAAGTCTTCATCGAATCCCAAACCATGGATTTTAACACTACAGGAATAAGCAAACTTATTTCTCATTGGAAAAAATGTGTAGATTGTGATGGTTCCTATTTTGATTAGTAAAGATGTAGCTGGGCCTAGTCACAATGATTTAAAATTCACAGTCCAAAACTGCAATTACTTTTTCACGAACCTATGCCTCCTAGGGACATGAGCATGCTGAGCTGAGAGAAGGCACATAACCTCTTTACCTCCCTTGAGAAAATACCCTGGGGTGAGCCGTATGGACAGTCATCACACACCTGCTCAGAAAATTCTATCAATGTACTTGCCTACACCTCTTCTTTCACTCCTCCTTCCATGCCTACCACTACCCACCATTAGTTTAAAATTAAAATCAGTTTGTGCCTTCCTTCCCCTGGATATGGATGTGGAAATTAACTTATGAGAAGTCAGAGCACAGCATGGAGTGGTGTTTTAACCATGGAATGGGATAGGAGTCTCAGTTAAACTGACAGGGGTATTAATTTTCACTATACTATTTACCTTTTTTTGTGGCTCAGTGATTAAAAAAAAAAAAAAAAAAAAAAAAACCACCTGCCAATACAGGAGACATGGGTTCAATCCCAGGACTGGGAATTCTCCAGGCCAGAATACTGGAGTGCGTAGCCTTTCCCTTCTCCAGGGTAACCTTCCCAACCCAGATATAGAACCCAGGTCTCCCACATTGCAGGTGGATTCTTTACCAGCTGAGCCATAAGGGAAGACCACACGTGTGGCTATATTACTTTGAACTGAATTATTGAAGATACTGCCAGTCACCCTCATTTGAGATACCTTCATCTTTCTCAAATCAGTATCTCAGGAGAGCACAGTTAGAAATTAAAAGGGTGGGAAGGAAAAATATCCTTAGATTATCAGTTGTTCATTATATATTCAAAAGACGAATGGTAACTCAATTATTCTGGATCAGCTGTTAGCCCATTTGGACGAAAATGTCCTTCAGCAACAAAATGGCTCCAATGGGTTGAGTTTGGCTGAAGAGCTCTGAAATGCCAGAAGCCCTGATTTGGGGGTGTGAACAAGACAACTTTGCAGAGACTTTTTCACTCTATTGCACTTCCTTGGCATTCACTTGTATTTCATCATTCAAAATGGATAAAAATTTTAGCATACTCCAAAACTTCCTCAAATCCTTGGAGGAGCAAATCAAAATCACTACTTTATGTGTCCAGTAGCAGGCTGAGAAGTATCAGAATGATTCGGAGTCATTGAATCTGCCTTGGATCATTTTCCAAATCTTCTACCCTTAATTATACTTGTCTTCTCTTTGATTTCATGACAATCCATGGAGGAACAGCTAAATTATTCTAGAATGATAGGTAAAGAGTGACAGTCCTGAGTCACAGTCAATTCATTTTCTTTACTGAAATAATCACTGCTTCTTGCAACATCACTTGGATTGAAATATGGAGGATATGATTTGTTCTTGAGGGTTACTGAAAAAGCTAAACCATGAGATATCTGAGAGAATTATTCCTGTCATTGTAAAAGCAAAGTCAGATAAACTGGGCAGTTATCTGCTCCATTATTTGTCCACTGTCGATCACGATAGCTGAAACAGAAATTAATGACAGAATAGTTGACTTAGGGGTGCTATACAATGTCTGAATATATCTGTCATGGACATATGTTATTTTTCCAATTTTTATACCCAGTGGATCAATTTGCTGCCAAAAGTCTACAGAGCAACGATTTCACCAGCTTACAAACCATTCTACTATGGGAGAGGAAAAGAGAGGGAGAGAGAGATTTTTCTCAAGGAATACTTTCTTGTATATATGCAAACAAATAAATGTTTTCATTTTGCAAGGCCCCACTGAAAAATGTAAAGTGTTCATTATGCTTCCATGATACAATGTATTGGTAACTATCCACCTATATAAGTTTTTTTCCACTATTTTTCAAGTATTTTACATCCACCTAGAATTCTGCACCATGCATATAAACTAGAGTAACAGCAATTAAAATATAATATAATGTCCACTCCAAAATGAATCAATTGGCCATTGTAAACTGCTTCCATTCTAAAAAAAAAAAAAAATGTGTAGTCACTTATAGGGCAATAACCAATCACTGGCCTCCAAGAAAGGAGAAAACCAGAATGTACTATGTAATGTAAACATTCTTAATTACTTAAAACTCTAATTAAACCTATTTTGTGAATTCTAGTATTTTAATTATTTGAATGTTAATTCTTCAAATGTCAAATACTTAAATTTCATAGTTTTATTTTAAAAATTATCTGTAGACAGGAATATGAGGGTGCAAATAGTGAAATAAGGGAAAGTCTTTTAGAGGTTTTTAAAGATTCAATTAAACAGTCATATTTATACCTTTTTCCCCATTTTTCCTTTTTTTCTTTTTGCTGGAAAAGCATTAGTTGAACCACTTTGCAATGGTAGAAGACTACAGTTTTTAAAGTGCTTTAAATACTAAATTTCTAATATTTTACATCTGCCTAGAAACAAACATCTATGTCATATTTTAAACAAAGAAATAAGAAATAAGCTAGTTTTTTTTTTTAAACTCATAGATCTACCCATAAGAGAATACAATGAATAGAAGCAGATGGAAGGAAGGGTGAGTGGCTCCCAACAATATACAGAAAGACAAGGTAAATCTTGCAAGTCAATTCACTGTAAATCAATAAACTGATTTACAGATAGATAGACAGATAGGGCTGAACAGGTATCAACATAAGGCATTTCACAATCCTTGTGAAAAGATTAATCTGATATTGACACCTGAAAACCTCATTATAAAATTGACCTATGGCATGTATTTTGGGACAGCTCTAAGAGAAGGATCCAGCATAGATATTTGGAATCAATAAGATTCCTAAATTGGACTGGGTACATACTACGTATAGGTAGGGCCAATGTCTCCTGAAAAACACAATGCATGCTTTCAGAGGTTCCACAAATGGTTTCAAAAGGCATATAGACATTAAATAGCATCAACTCCCATAGCAAGTTATTTCCTCTTTAATCAATATGATTATGTCAAGAAACAAGTCTTATTTTAGTGCCATTGTATCATCAAAAACTCTCTGGCATGTGGTAAACTACTTTAGTAAACAAAAAACAAACAAAACAACAACAAAATCTCATAAGCAGACTTCTATTTAACAGGTATCCAAATAAACTTCTACTTCCTGAGTTGCAAGTCACAAACTGACTTTTAGGTCATGATATTTCACCAAAGGTGTTCCAAGCAGTCTTGCTCTGCTTGGACATGAAATAGCCTTTAGGGAGCTTCAACACACACACAACTCTAAAACTGACTGACAAAAGGAGTGTTCTGTGTTTTCTTGAGCTCATACTTCTGTGGTCAAGATCTCTATCACATGAGAAATATTTTAGCTTTAGTGTTTCATCATAGCTGATGATGCAAGCATATTCAAGGGACATTTAAATTTTGTTGAGCTTTCTTTTCTTCCACATCTCTATCTTCAACCAGTCCTGATGTCACATAAGGCAAATACCCAGCATAATGCTAAGGTAGATTTTCTTTCAACTGGATACAACAATGATCTGTTACCTGACCAAACAGACTGATCCCCTGCCACTTTATATTTAATAATTAAGATCAAATAACATAACAATAACAAATACTTTAAAAGAGGCTAATAAATAACTTGCAGAGAATGTGACCTCGATAACATTAAAGTACCTGTCTGGTCAGCTTCCTTAAGTGCATCAGTGTTTCCAAAATTTCCCCTTAAGAAACCACGGCCGATCAGACCCCACCCTCAGGGCTTCCATGTGGCGGCCAAGGCCAAACTTAAAGAAGCCCAGTACTCTAGCCCATGCTACCCCTTTCCCTGAGGGGCATCACCTGCCTCCTTCACACTGGCGTCTCTGCGAGTGCCAGGCTCATCTCCTCCAGGAAGTCTGCTTCACTTGTCGTATGCAGTGTTCAGTTTTCTCTCACCCTAGTCCAATAGCACCTTCCACGTGCTTCTAAATTATAACATATAACACACCATGGGCATAATTTTTTGCATGTAAGTTTCCCAGAAAAACACCCTCCCCTCAATGCAAGGTTATAGAGAACAGGACTCTGTTATCAACCATCTGTGGATCTCCAGCCACAAAACCTACCAAGGTGTTATACTCTGGGAGCGATGTAATACCTCTACATTGAATGAATGCATTACTGCATGACCTCAGAATTGTTGCAAATTTCTGCACTAGGGGAAAATCAGAAAAATCCTCTCATCATCTCTTATATATGGTAGAGGGTGGAGGAAATGTCTGGTATATAAATTCAAAAATGTGACTGAATGAATCTCTAAGTGGTGTTCATGAGGAATCCAAAATGAGATGAAGTCCCAGTTTCTTATGTTTTAAAAATCCTTATTATTAAATACCTGCTGCTTTAAATTTTTAGCTGAGAATGCTATACTACTTACTTATTTATACTACAGTCTAGCATTTTTCATTTAAATAAGACCCTCTATCATTTTCCCTTAGTTTGTTAGTAGCTGTCATGTATAAAATAACCACAAATAAAAGGAGGTGGAATATAAATGTTCAGAGACAACACAGCATGACAAGAGGAGGTGAGAAAGGACGTTGCACAACGCTGGCCGGCTCCCCAGGGGACGAGGAATATGGGGCAAGTCACATCAGGAACCTCGTGACTGTTCAGTCCAGGCACACACACATATGCCAGTGTATGTATACTGTTCTTCTCTTGGAGGTGTAATCTTTCAGAATCTTTTGATTCGCTATGTTGTGCAGGCCTCTGCTGCTGTAACTTAAAATACCACACTTTTTTTTTTTTGCTTCATGAAGCTAAGGCTAAGTTCCTTCCTGAAATCCTTCCTCAGCTTCTAAACTCTCCTACCACAAAGAAATTTAATTTCGGCAAGGGAAAGCCAGAGAGGAAGTTTCCCAGGTGGGAAAGCAAATGAGAAGGGGAAGAGGAGAAGGACGTATTTTGACAGAATCAGAGCACCAAAGGATTCTGGGACCAAATCAGAGCACCAAAGGATTCTGGGACCGGTGTCACGGAAACACTTTATGCTCAGGTGTGTGAATACGCTGGGACCCTGAAAGCCTAGGATCTGGGTTCCCGGTCAGCCTCGGTTCAGGTTAGCTGGGTAATTAAGCACATGTCATTTCCTATTCTGTGACTTGGTTTAATTACCTATAAAGTGAGGAATTTGTCTTTTCCAGGGTTGATCTTCTGTGACTCAGGGAATGTCTATAAATTATTATTTCATGCTTTAATTTGCATCAACTCTAGTAAATGAGAACCATTGACTCATTCAAGGTATATTAATTTGCTTGGAGTCTGCTAGGTCAACAAAAATAATGTGGTTGAAAAATAGAACTGGTATGTTCCTTCTTCATGCCAATTCAACAAACATCAGAGACAAGAAAAAGCTTTGCTTCAGAGTGAAACAACATGTTCTAACTGGTGCCACAATGTATAATATACATCACAGGGAAAGCATTGCCAAGCAGGGAAAAGCAAAGCTTTAATTTTTTCCACTTGGAATTAAAAGTGTTTTTTATTGCATTTTATGCCTACAGCTTTAGAGTTTCAACCAGGTGCCCTAAAGCTGATGAAAGAGAGCTTAGAGCGTTCGATGACACTTTATCATCTCCCCGGGCTCTACTGCAGAACGGTGAATTCCGAGTGGTGCCCTCTAGTGGAGAAACACTCTGGTTGCAAGTTCCTTTTCCTGGGAGAAGAATCAGATCTACAACTATTTGGGATTTTTGTGATAGGGGCACCATTTCAAGTGATTTATGTCTTTATTCTTATCTGTGATACCGCATAAACAGCACACAAGACTTGGTTAAAGAGTCCCAAGTCTGAGTCCTGGGTTGCCCATCATGTAACTATGTAAATTTGGGAGTTAATTTCTGAAAGTCCCAGAGTTTCCATCAATTATGTGAGTGTTACCTTCCAAGATGGGTTGTGGTATTAATTAAATGAAGTAATACATCCACATGTGCTTTTTAAAATGTAAAGTATCCATTTTTATTATAAGTAAAGTTAAAAATAATACTGAGACCTTTCAATGATTAATCAATATTAATAAAGTACATCTCTGAATACTAGGTAAATCAGCATATATTTGAATTGTTTTTAAGTTTTTTTCATATTTATCATCTTTGTCAATCTCCTCTCATACTTATCAAGCATCTTCTCTGAACTCATAATTGCATTATTCAAGTAAAAAAAACTTTCATGAAATTTAAATAATTTACTTAAGAATTATCTCAAATCAACTGAAGAGTTAATAAGAGATCTGCCAAGCTCCTGGACTTAAATAAACACAAAAATTACAACAGTTAACAAAATCAAATAATTTAATTAAAAATGTCACCTATAATCCCAGGCTTCCCTTGTGGCTCAGCTGGTAAAGAATCCAATGTGGGAGACCTGGATTTGATCCCTGGGTTGGGAAGATCCCCTGGAGAAGGGAAAGGCTACCCACTCCAGGATTCTGGCCTGGAGACTTCCATGAACTGTATAGTCTATGGGGTCACAAAGAGTCGGACATGACTGAGTGACTTTCACTTTCACTTCACAGAAATCCCACCTTAAATAAACATATAGAGAGTAAAAGTATGATAGAAATATGACACTTTAACATTTGTCCAATTGAAGATGAAATTCCTTCTCAAAGAGCTTCTCAACAAGCTACTTTTGTACAGCAGAAGCACCTAAAATATATGAGTGATTATCTATGGATGGTGAGATTATCTATCATTTTTTCCTTCTTTTTATTCTTGTATATGTTAACAACATATCACCAAAATGATCTTTATTAGGGGTAAAAGCATTATCTTAAATGAATTCAAAGTAACAGGTAATTCTGTGGGACGTGGAAATTGACATCGATGTTTATCATTTACCTACCCAAGAGGGTAGAACTCCCTTCCTCTCTCCCTGGTACTGTCTCCAGGTAGCACACACGTACCTTGCTACATGCAGACAGTGGCAGACTATATACTCGCAAAGCATTCCTCCTGTTTTCCCAGATGTCTTTATGTATCACCCCAGTCCACACACTCTATCTGTCCTTCCTCCTGCTCTCCATCACATGTTTTTAAGACTAAGAACTTTTAAAATTAAAAGCACAGTCAGTAGGTAAGTAATATAACACTTTTCTGTCTGAAACTAATCAATTAAAATTCTACTATAACCAAGCAAAGTAATCGATCTTTCCAGGTCTGCCTCTATGGTAGTACTACAGAATCAGAGAGAAAAGCCATGTTCAGGATTAGCCAGGAAGACAGACGGAGAGGGAATGCCCAGGAGCGGGGCAGTGACACTGAAAGTGGGAAGGTGGGGTTTAACTGGGGCAGATTTGAGAGTCTGAATCAGGTGGCAGAAGCAAAGTACAATGTGGGAAGGAGAGGGAGGAATTACTGCTCAGCCCAGCCCCTCCAAGCACACTGTGTCCTCATGTGTAGGTTCTGAGGCCAACTTAAACCTCCGGGAAACCCTAGACTACAGAACTGCTATGCTCTGAGCCACGGGAAAGTTCCAGCTTCCCGAAGACACTGGATTGTCTTCCGGAAACCCCTATCAGCCAAATCACAGTTCTTAGTTCACTTTTTTCAGAACACCATGAACTTTCCTTCACAGGACTTACTACAATTTAAGCATAAATTTTATTTATGTGAGTGGTGAACCTTATAAGCAATGGGATTCTAATAGAAGGGTTAAAATGGTCCCAGTTTATATATGATCACCAAACTCAGAAGGACTCTGTGGACAGGCCCCCAAAACTGCTAGCCTGGTTAGCATTTCCAAACCTCTCCAAAAGTCAGTCCTGGATCGGACAAATATGCGTAAAATCTCACAAGTCTCAGTTATTATCATTCAGGTTCAGAATTACTGTAAATCATCTCATCAACCTCTTTAACTTTTATAATAGATTTTATAATTAGTGCCCCGAACCACAAGAAACAAAATAGAGCATAAGAGAGAAGACATATTTCTCCTTATTAAATACCTTTGATTATGGATCTAGAGCAACCCCATAATCAAAAATAATGAAATTACTTGTAGGAGTGGACCTGAACTGCTCAGTCAACACCAGTCTGTCTGCTCTGCATGATCTGTGAACTGGAAACTAATTATGTAACTATAAATGGGCCCACGTTAACCCTTAATCCTCACAGCATTTACCAACTAATCTATTCAGCACACAATCTCACTCACCATGAGGACCATAAAGCAACTGTCCTAAAACTGGATGCATCTCCTCAATTTGCTCTTCCTCCTCAAACATCTGAATGTCCCTTTGATGGCCCATCTGAGTTCAGCTTCCAGCAATCAAAACAGTAGCTAGATAGAACCCTCCCAACCAACCACTACATATTGTAAAGTAATTAGCCTCCAACTAATAAAAATAAATGAAAAAAAATAATAAAGTAAAAAAAAAAAAAAAGAACAGAGAGGTGATTGTTAAAAAAAAAAATCAGTTAATCTCTCAGGAGCCTAGAAAATAGGATTTCTCTCTAAATATATCAAAATGAATTTCTGACTTCTGCTAATCCATCACCAAAGCCTTAACGGGGCTCCTACAAGAATTGTGTGCACAGGCTGTGAGGAATTGCTCCTTTGGTCTAATACCTTGACCAGCCCTCTTCTGTTTTCCAATGACTTTTCTTCTTGTGAAGTATTTTTGGTCCTAGAAACCAAAGCAGGTTATGTTCCTTCTCTTAGAAGAGAATTCAAGTCAAGAATGCCTTTAAAAATAACCCCATATGAGTGAAAACATACTGTACTGTGAAGCCAAAAAAAACAAAAAACAAATGAACAAATCTAACAAAACAGAAATAGATCCACAGATACATAGAACAAACTGGTGGTTGCCAGAAGGGGTGGAGGCAATGGACAGAGTAGGTGAATGGATTGAGAGGTTCAAATTACTAGATATAAAATAAACAAGTCACGGGGTTGTAACATACAGCACAGGGAATATAGTCAATAATGATGTGTATGGTATAAAAAAATCAAATCACTATGTTGTTACACCTGAAACTAATATAATATTGTAAGTCAACTATACTTTGATGACATAAACAAAATAAGATAAAAACACTATGTATGATATTATAATGGTGGATACATGTCCTTATACATTTGTCCAAGTCCTCATGACACTAAGAGTGAACCTTTAAGTAAAGGATGGTCCTTGAGTGATTACGACCTGTCAAGGTAGCTTCACCAGTTGTAACAAATGCACCACTCTGATGAGGGATGTTGATAATGGGGGAAGTTCTACATGTGAGGGGCAGGGAGTATATAGAAAACTTCTATACCTCTCTCTAAATTTCCCTGTAAATCTAAAAGTACTCTTTAAAAAAAGCAAATCTTAAAAAAAAAAGAAACATTTACCCCAAAGGAGTTTCCTTACCCAAAACGTTTATCATGGAGCATTGGTTTTTGTTCCACTGTCATCATTATCAACAGAGCACACGAGGGTAGGAAAGGTGAGCTCTGAGAGTCTCCCTGAAGGGGTGAGGAGCCCCCGTAGACAACCCCTTGTTTACTCTGCCTGACTTTATAGGGAAGCTTAACCACCTGTTCTTTGAAAGGGTCTCCCCACAGGCACTTTTATCCCCCTCCCACTGTTCATCCTCATTCCCACTGTTAAGTACTAAAGAGATCGATACCATTAAGTAGGTCATGAGGTTGAAACCCTATGATGAACAAGTTTCTTTATGAAGATAATCCCCATTTCACTAAAAGCTTTACATCCTGGGGAAAGGAAAACAAAAACTACCCTTGTCATGACTCACCAAAAAAACCAGACTAAAAGGTGTTTGTAGTACATTCTATGCATTTTAGGGTCTGTTCACTCACAATGATCCTGCTTTCTTTGGGACATTCCCCTGAGAGTATCTTTTTTCTTTTATTCCCCATAATGATGACAGCGTCACAGTGCTGTGATGTGGCTGTAACTGATTGGCCAGAAGTTGGCATCTGAAGGAAGCTGGACCAAGTAAGTGTGCACCTTCAGAAATCTGGGCAGAGTTCTGAGGTGTCCAGTCAGTTCCTGGCTTGTGATAGATAATGGTGGGAGTGGAAACACTGGAGTGTCCACAATCCAGAAGGAAGGCCTCCAAGCTTCTGCTGCGAAACCCACTAACTATCCCTAGTTCCCAGTCATCTCAAAGCACAGCTCTTCATTTTTCCCAGCCCGAGATACCACAAAATTCTTTTTTCTATAAGCTAGCTACCTCACTTCATTTCTATAATAAATAGACTTATTTAATGCCTCTTTTGCATTGCAAAAATTGAATTGCAAAAATTCATTTGAGTGGCACAAAGTGAAGCAAATTATTTGTATTTGGTCTCATTTCTGACACAGGTAACCATCATTGCCTGCGTTGCTGGAGAGGGTATGACTATTCAACTCTCCACACACTCCCCTACGAAGGAACACTTTGTGTCCAGTCAGTATCTGCTCTGATCTTGCAATTATGCTCTTGTTTGGATTGGCAAAGCAAGCTATATAGAACTTCTTTCTCTATCTCTACAAATTTGCTGTCTTTATCCTGAAAGATTATTAACTCACCATGTGATTATAGAAGCGAATTCTGGGAAACTATGTAGAAGGATCCTGGATGTGAATGACAACTCACCAATCAATTCACTGTCTTTCTCAGACATGTGTGTGTGCGTTTTGGTTGCTCAGTCACGTCCGAATTTTTGTGACCCCAGGAACTGTAGCTTGCCAGGCTCCTCTGTTCATGAATTCTCCAGGCAAGAAAACTGGAGTGGGCAGCCATTCCCTTCCCCAGGGGATCTTCCTGACCCAGGAATTGAACCCAGGTTTCCTTCATTGCAGGCAGATTCTTTACCATCTGAGCCGCCAGACCTGCATTGCTATAATTTAGCAAATGGCAGCTACAGTTAACTTGACAAATAGGTGGCCACCAGCCTGGTACTTGTGTAACTTTATGTTCTTCTTTCTTCTTATTTTTCATAAACCCCTTGGCACCTCATGCATAAAAGAAAGGATAAAAGAATGAATAAAGGTATAGACAAATAAATGAGATTCCCATATGAGGTCCAAAGGTTGAATAATGTTATTCTCCTCTGTGAAACCCAGCAGAAGAAACACGCATAAATATGCATACATATACACACATACAAATATGTTTCTTACTATTCAGTATCATATGTTAGGTTTAAATTTGTGCAAAATGTATATAACAGATGTGTATATATCATAGGAAATACAGATGTACATATGTAGGTATATACACATATAGATGTATATAGATGTACATATAAAGTAAAGTAAAGTGAAGTTGCTCAGTCATGTCCGACTCTTTGTGACCCCATGGGCTGTAGCCTACCAAGCTCCTCAGTCCATGGGATTTTCCAGGCAAGAATACTGGAGTGGGTTGCCATTTCCTTTTCCAGGAGATCTTCCCAACCCAGGGATCGAACCTGGGTCTCCTGCATTGTAGGCAAACGCTTTACTGTCTGAGCTACCAGGGAAGCCCATTTGTGTGTGTGTGTGACAGAGTCACTCTGCCTTATCTGACTCTGCGACCCTCTTGGACTGCAGCTCCTCAGGCTTCTCTGTCCATGGAATTCTTCAGGCAAGAACACTGGAGTGGGTTGCCATAGCCTTCTCCAGGGGATCTTCCCAACCCAGAGATGAAACTTAGGACCCCTGCATTGTGGGCAGATTCTTTACCATCTGAACCACCAGGGAATCCCATAAATATACATATATGCATGTAAATATATATGTATATATCATAGGAAATATGCGTAAGAAAGCAAATATTTTTATTCCTCATGCATGTCCTTAGAAGGGACTAATCAGGAACACTTTAAAATGAAGGCAAAAACCACATGATTCAAAAAGGAGATAAATTAAACTCATGAGCTGGTCTGTATTCTGCCCATTTAAAATAATTTAACATGAGTTTCAAAGTGATATTGTAACCAGGTTCACTTCACTGAACCTATTTGCATATTCATCTGAATGCAAAGCACAAGATTAAAGTGAATTGCTGTTTAGCTTTCTTCTCTGGAGTTCTCCACAGGATCCACCTCTTGCTGACAGGCACACCAAAGCCCCTAGGGAAGCATTTACAAAATGGGTTTACAAATTTGTTTATTTGCAATACCCTCCTTGCCAAAACAAAAACTATCACCAGGATCCTGCAACTGAAGCAACTCTTGCCATTTAATCAGCTTCTCCTACTCATCCTTCACTCCATTCTTATTCTGTACAGTTTTAATTTGAGCTTATCATTATCCTATTTAACATTTTAAAAGTTATTTCACACGTGTAGCAAGATATCGAATATTCATTAGGTACCTCTTACACACTTAGTTTTATGTTAGGCTCTGGGTAGGCTCAGAAAAAGTTTTAGTGCATTGTTTTCTTATCAAAAGAATAAAACATACACATATTAACATTTCAAATATAAAAGGACATTAATTTGACTCCGTTCACCCCATTTTCAATACCTCTTCTGAGTTTTAGCCACTTTTAATTATTTCTCCTGAATCCTCCCAGAAAGTACATGTTTGTTTATATGTGTAAGGCTGAGGATATATAGGACACCCTCTGATGTATACATATCTCTCTCTATTAATTTAATCTTCAAAATAGCACATAACACTGATTTTTAATAAAATAAGTGTCTGACAATACATTCGCTAACTCACCAGCCCTGATATGCTTTTCCCATTAATCCATCCTAGGGTTAGTCGCTCAGTCATGTGCAGCTCTTTGCAACCCCATGGACTGTAACTGGCCAGGCTCCTCTGTCCATGGGACTTTCCAGGCAAGAATACTGGAGTGGGTAGCTATTCCCTTCTCCATGGGATTTTCCCAAACCAGGAATCAAACCCAGGTCTCCTGCACTGCAAGCAGATTCCTTACTGTCTGAGCCATCAGGGAATCCGTTCTAGCTTGGATATTTAACTCTATGTATGGCTTGTCACTTCAACTTCTACTGCATTAAACAACATTTGGTCACGTTCCAATTGAAACATACTGAATGAACTTATTTCTGAAACATTAGGCCCATCTTGAAAAAGATTACTCTATAGCTTGTCTATTTTAGAATTCTACTATATTTTACTGGGGTTTTTTAAGGAAAGGCAATTGATAGCACTAGGACAGGCTTAACCAATGATTTTAACATTGGATCTGAAATGCTGTGAGAAATATTTTTAAAATCCTGTTTATATATCATATGTTCCTTCATTCACTTATTTTAAAATAGTTGCCTAATATGTACCATACCCAGAGAGCCAGGGTTTCCCCAGTGAGTGCAGAGGTAAAGAATCCACCTTCCAACACAAGAGACATGGGTTCGATCCCTGGGTTGGAAGATCCTCTGGAGAAGGAAATGGCAATCTGCTCCAGTATTCTTGCCTGGGGAATCCCATGGACAGAAAAGCCTGGTGGGCTACAGTCTGTGGGGTTGCAAAGAGTCAGACACGACTGAGAACCAGCACCACCAGAGAGCCTTGGTAAAGGAGAAGCGCTAGCTTAGAAAGATCAGAGGAGGAAGCGAGCGCCTACAGCTCAAAAAGTGTGCTCAGGTGGGACTAGCAGGGAGCAGTCCCATTTGCACGCATGGAAAGCTACAGCTTGTGCACAGAAAACAGACAAGGAGAAAACCCAAAAGCAGCAATTCGGAAACCAAGGTCAACTCTGCAGGTCAACTATGTTTTCATAAGAAAGAGAGAAGCTGCTTGAGTGAGATTTAGGATGTTATAAAGAAATGAAACTGCTACAGAAGTGAGTTCATCTGTCATAAAGATTTCTATGACATTGAAAATTGCTGTTACTGACAGTGTTAAAATAACTACATATTTACGTCGTCCAACAATAAATGTAAAAGAGTTTTAAAATGATAATACCAGTTTCATTACTAACAACCAGAAGCCTGAATAATCTTTAAAATGTGTTTGCAACTCTATTGTTCTTAAAATATATTACACTAAATATATGTAGTCAAAGATTGCTTCTAAGCTACTTGAAATAATTTATTTTCTCCATGGTTAATATTGTCAACTCTATATATACAGTTAAGTGCATTCACTTTGCTTTTTAATCTATAGATACTCTACTGTGTCTTTTCAACTCAATTTAATTTTTAAAATGTAAAGAATTTATGTTTCCAAAGTCAACATTATTTTAAAAGGTGTTTTCAGAGAAAGCTTGCTTTAGTATCTGTTCCCTTTTTTGAGTGCTTTATTAAATACATCTGCATAGATATACACAAATGGTTGTGGATCAAATATGTTCTTCTGAACCTTGCCTTTTAAAAAATAGTTTTACTTATTTATTTATGTTTGGCTGTGCGGGGTCTTCCTTGCTGTGCCTGGACTGTCTAGGTGGGTACGCGGGCTCCTTACTGCAGTGGCTTCTTTTGCTGCAGAACATGGGCTCTAGGGCATGCAGGCTTTGGTGGTTGGAGTGCATGGGCTCTAGAGCACAGGCTCAGTAGGTGTGGCTTTGTTGCTCCCATGGTATGTGGGATCTTCCAGGATCAAGGATGGAACTCGAGTCTCCTGCGTTGGCAGGCAAATTCTTCACCAATGAGTCACCAGGGAAGCCCTGACCATTGCCTTTTTCACTTAACAATACATCCTCAAGATCACTCCATATCAGCTGACAGTGTCCTCCTTGCTTTTTGTGACTGCATAGTATTCTGTCAGGGGAATGAACTATTTTACATTCAGCCAGAACCCTATGAATTGATATCTGTAACATTTCTAAGCTTATGGGTTAAAGCATTTTTAAATTTTGGATTATATGGATATAACAGAACTGATTTAGCTAGTATCATATTTCTAAACATGTAGGTTATTTCTAATATCTTCCCATTACAAAAAAAAAATCCTCTAAGCAATAATTCTTTAGCAAACTCTATACAGATCCTAAATTATTTTATAGAATAAGCTTCTAGAAGTGAAATTTCTGGTTTAAAACTTTTACACTTGTTTAATATTTTATCTCCATTGATTTAAGTCCTATTTGACAGCTTATAGAATAATTCTGAATTTGAATGGTCAAATATCATTCTGTCATCCTGAACATAAAGTTTTTTCAAATCTTACAGATATCAAAAACTTAGAGATATCAAAAAACTGTATTAAAACAGAAATAAAAACTATTCTAATACATGAATCTATTCTCCACCATGAAAAAATGGCACTGGGTTCTTATACCTATAACATGGCGAACAGTTTGCTCTATCAAACTGAGTAAATAAATAAATGCAAGTTTTGACTGAAGGTGTTATACAAATGAATTTTATCTTCAAAGATTGTTTCATTTTAAGTAGCTATTGAAATATAATGTGAATATTTGCTTTGGGTTATAAGAACAAGTCTTTCCCTCTTTTACATATGCCCTTTTGCCTGTGGTGCAAATGTAGAAAACTTTGAAGCTATTGCCAAGTTAGAAATCTGAAGTTTGACTTTTCTGAAGAAAATGAGTATGTTCTACACTGTCTTCACTGAGAAGCTACCAGCAGGGATAAAGTCGTCTCTGAGTCAAGTGCAGAAATTCAAGAAGGAAAGAGAGTTGGGACGTCTTCCTTCCTCTAGACAGTCGTAAGACCTCAAATAATTTCCCCTGAAGATGCATCCCTCAGAAAACATATGGCATAGACGAATTCACTCGAGAATTCCACATAAAGCCATTTGTAGAGGAAACCCTGAAGGAAATTGAAATGACTAGTCAATGTTTTGATTCTGACCAGGGAAACACATAATGAACCTAGTTTGTACCTAGGGAACTACATACCCAGTGACAGACTATAAACAAATCAGCCAACGCCTGAGAGAACAGCTGGTATAAAGATAAAAGAGCTACTATTTACCAAAGATAGATTCAACAGAACAGAGATTCTTGGCCAACAGAAACTACTGGTACACAAGATCCCAAAAAAACCATCTGAGGAGCCATCTTATAGAATATTGATATGAAAGCAACTGTGCTACAGACCTCATCTGAGCTTCACAGCAAGTACAATTAAAGGAATAAAAGATGAGGTTGGGTTGAGGACAGATAGAAGACATACAATATGAGAAAACAGGCTGTAGGCAGAGCTCCACTGAATGGAGCAAATAATTCTGGTAGATGGAGATTCTAGCGATAAAGACTCTCTGCCCTTACTGAAATAATAATTCATATTTTAAGGCAAGACAAGAAACATGTAAACATACAGTTTTTCTCTGCCAGTTTGGGCCCCCTCCCTCCCCTCGTGTGTGCTGTGCGGCTGCATTACGCATCAACCAGACCTCCCCAAATGCAGAAATACCTGCTCAACCATAAAGATTAATTTTTCTTCTTTCAGAGCCAGCCACATTACTCCTTAGAAGATAACATTGCTTTCTCAACTGTGTGAGGGATCACAATGATCCACCACTTGCCATGTACCTGCAGATATCTTTGGTGAACTTTATGAATAATGCCAGTGTATCTTTTCCCTTAAGGATAGCAATTGGTACAGGACAGACTCAGTCAGATGACCTGAGAAGATACTGGTCCACATCTAATGGAAGTTCTGAGCTTAAATACACAGGACTTTATTAATGTTACTAGCTGTATTACTTGTATCCTGCCTATTTTACTGGGTTATTTCTTGCCTTGCCAGATGTGTGACTGAGCCTCTAATAAAAATAATGATGACTGATGACTAGGCAACTTGAAATGACTGATCAAATATATAATCTTATAAGGTCAATGGTTGTTATGTTGTAACTCTGGTTTTGGGAAGAAGCAACAAGAGGGAGTCATTTGCAGGACCATAACAGACTAGCAAGACAGATAGTGCAGAGGCTTCTGGATGCTGTTAACAGGGCTAGGTCAGTAATAGCACAATAAGTGGCCTATCAATGAAACCCTTGCCTGACTTAAGAATGAGCATTCTGAGTACCCTGGGACACACTGATGATGAAACGCCTCCCAAACCCTGGTCGAAATTAAGACTGAAAGGGAGGGACTATAAAATGAAGAACATGACCCACCATCCAGCTCTACAAGAATCAAGTCATTAGCCACGGCAGTCACTGACCTATAGCACACCCTGAAAGGAATTCAGGGTGAGGATCAGGATGAGGCATTTTGTGCTCTGGGAAAACTGGTAGAACTGACTTTCAGACAGATATGCTCAGGAGAAAATTTTGTGAACCCCGTTTCTTGTATCTTCCTATATTCAGAGAAGCACTAAAGCCATTAACTTAGAAATATTATTTCCTACAAATAGCAGTAACCAAGATGTATGCTTGAAATGCATCCACCCCTTGGCCAATGTCACATACATACTGACCTCTCCCTTACCTCTTTGGAACAGTTTTCAGAGCTCTCTGGGTTATGATCCTCAGGTTGGCACAAGTAAGTTTTTCCATTTCTTTCTTAGATTGACTATCAATTAAATGTTTTATTGACAGTCTTATAGAGCCAAACACAAGACATCAGTGACTGAAGCCAGCCAGATGACAGGAATGACGAGTACGCTGAGGCGCCAAGGGTGCGCTCCCACCTAAAGACAGCAGGGGCCGTGCTGGCTCAGCTAATAGTTGCCTCTGAGGGATTTGGGTCCAGTATTGCCTTACTGCAAGGCCTCCCTCACGGGGCTTCCCAGGTGGCGGCAGTGCAGGAGACCTAAGAGACCCATATGGGTTCAACCACTGGATAAGGATGATTCCCGGAGAAGGGCATGGCAACCCATTCCGGTACTTTTGCCTGGAGAATCCCATGGACAGAGGAGCCTGGCAGGCTACAGTCCATGGGGTCACAAAGAGCTGAACACGACTGAAGCGACTTAGCCATTCGCACATTGCCATACTGTCTGATTTTTTTCAAGAAAAGCTAGAAAACTTTTGTGTGAAGAAATCAAACCATTATGTTGCCAACACAATTTTTTAAGTTTTAAAAAATTATATATAGGCCAATCAAAATATGTCCACAGGGCCTTAATTTTCTATCTCTATAATTGTCCTCAGGCTACTGGGCCTTACCATCCTCTTCTCCCAAAAGGAATGAGAGAAGCTCAGAAACAACGAACATTACAAGGAGAAACCATCTATTTTTTAAGGGCAATAAATAATTCTTATTGACTTTTGAATTGCACAAGCTTTGTGACATCCCAACTTAACAATGTTCACTCAAAATAACTTCAAATATCTTTTACTTAAAAAAAAAAAAAAGCAAAGCTGAAATAGGACTATCACTTCCCAAATTTCAAACTGGTTCTTAATGGTGCAATTTTAGCCTTTTTCATCTTGCTAACGAAAATGGTACACTGACTAGGCATTTCATGTATTCAAAGGTGCTGACACAGCCCTCTGAAAAGAAAAGACCCATACCTTCCAATAATCAGTTGATTAATATTCTGACTGAGATAATCAAATATTTTGTGACTGCTTAGACAGAAAACATTAACTGCAAGGCCAGCCTAGTGTATTTTGAGAGCACAGATTGGAGTTGGTATTTTACAGCTCCCAGAAGAGTATTAACTGTATTTCTATCTCTTTTCAAAGGCAATAGCTATTTTTAATCTGAAAAAAAAATTTTTTCTATATATTAAAAAAAAAATCACCCTGCCTCTGCAAATACGATTTTTTTAGAATGAGGGAATTTACAGTTGCAAAGCACACTGGAGGTCATTCAGGTCAAACCTCTGATTCAGCGGGGAATTCATGCTGTAGAACCTCAACAAATTACTAGTAGTTTCCGCTTAAGTAACTGGTGAAAGTGAACCCGCCTCTAAGGATTTAGGCTCGCATGCAGAATAGTAAAACTGTGACCTGGAATGCTTTCTCTCTCCCCATCTCAAGTCCACACATGACCAAGTGAAAGATCCTGGTTTCCCTGGAGGCTCACTGGTAAAGAAACTGCCTGCCAATGCAGGAGATACGGGTTCTATTCCTGGGTCAAGAAGATCTTCTGGCGAAGGAAATGGCAACCCACTCTAGTATTCTTGCCTGGGAAATCCCATGGACAGAGGACTATAGTCTATGGGGTTGCAAAGGGCCAGACACGACTTAGTGAAGGATTTTGGCTTGTATGCAGAATGGTAAAACTGTGGCTTGGAATGCATCTCTCACCCCATCCCTGCTATTAACTCTTGCTATCATGTTCGGCTCTCTCCTTAGTAATCCTCAGCACCAACAAACACCCAATGGGCTGGCGTCCCAAGCATCCTTCGTGACTCACAAGTATCTGATTATTTAAAGCAGTGAAATATCACATTTGGCACCTCTCCTGAGAGGCAGCTGCTGTGTTTAGCTGGTGTGTGAGCAGTTGGTGGGTCCTGCCCACTGACAGGCCAAGTCAAAAATAGTCAGTGCCCACGTCAGCAGTTAAAACTACACAGTTTCACTGAAATCCCCAAATTTGTGGGACTAATGTGGTCGAAACAGGAAACAGAAACCTATGTGGAAAACAGAAAGGCAAACCACCTTTCTAGTTTGCTGGCCTTTTGGTCCCCTTAAAGAAGAACAGATCACTTGTCTTTATAGAATTGGTCTGAAATGCTTGAATCTGTGTCGAAGATATATTACCATCATAAGTCAAATGAATGTATCACGGCCCAGTTATTTCAAAACCAAAATAAATTATTTCAATTTTTACAGAAAACATATATTTGCTATGGAAATTGGACATTTTAAAATATTGATTTAATGTGGTGTAGAATTTCCAATAGTAAGGGTATCTGTGGTTTCTAGGGCTCTTAAAATAATGATCTGGAAGCTAGCTGTCTTCATTTTCCCTATTTGTATCCATGACACAGCTATTAATCTTTGGACAGTTACATATTATTAAAATATCTTCCAATTAATGTCGTCCTTTCACTTTCTTTCCTTGTTAATTACACGAAAAAGAAGCACTTAATTTGATGCATTCAGTTTTATTAATCTTGTACATTTTGTTTCTTATGTATTTAAGAAATATTTTCCATCCTAACGTTTAAAATAGTGTTTGATATTTGTCTCCTAAAATATTTATAGCTGTGCCTTTCAGAAATAAGCCTCATGTGAGGTAAGACTCAAATTCTATTTCTGTCAGCATGATAACAAATTGTTAGACCTATACTCTCACTGACTGATGATGCCATATCAGTTGCATATCAATATGTCATAAATGTAGATTCTGCTCTGGGCTCTCAACCCTTATTCAGGAGTCACTTTCTCTATGAAGCATAAATACCACTTCATTAAATGCTGCAAATGCAGACTAAGCCAATATCATAGAGAGTAAGTTCTCACACCACATTCTTCTTCAGGGAAGTTTTGGCCATTTTTCTTTCCCTCAAATTTTTAGAATCAGCTTGTCAAGTTTCTCAAAAATCTCTATTGGTACTTTTATTAAAATTGTGTTGAATCTCTAGCTTAATTTTGTAGAGAACAGGCATCTTCTGATGCTAAATTTTCTAATTCACTAATTAAATATCTTTATTTATTCTATTCTTCCTTAATGTCTTTTAAGAAGTTTTATAATTTTCTCTATAAAAGTCTTATGCAGTTTTTGTTAGATTTATTCTTATATACTCTAATACTTCTGTGCTATTGCAAAGATTATTATTTTTGAAGTACATTTGTTTGTTGATAGTGCATAAAAATTCAATTAACTTTTTTATATCTTACAGTCAGAAACATTGCTAATTAATTCTAATAATAAGTCTAAAAACATTTTGAAGTTTTTATTTGGGCAATCATTTTTTACAAATAATCATTTTCTTTCTTCCTTCTTTGTATCTTTTATTATTTTTCTTTCGTAATATCTTGGCTGCCCTTAATATAATGAAAGCTAGAAAATAAAATAATCTTGAATTTCTTTAGAAAAAGCACTACTTATTAAGGATATATGATCTTACTGTGCATAGTAGATTTAGTTCAGAGCATTTTGCTTGGGATTTGTACATCCATGTTCCTAACATAGTCTATTATTTTATTTTCTCATGAAGCTCTTGTGTGATTTTAGAAGTAGGATAACATTCACTTTCTAAAACTGTGTTCAAAGAATATTCTTTCAGTTTTTTATTTTTTGGAATATGTATAACATTAGAACTACCACTTGAAAGTTTGATAGAGTTCTTTTGTGCAACTAGTCTTTTTCACTGTGGGAAGAACTTAGATTACTCAGTTTTTTAAATGTTACAGAAATTGTCCTGCTTTCTATTTCTTCTGGAGTCAGTTTGGATCAATTATGTGTTTCTCAGAATTTGTGTTTCACTGATGCTTTTAAATCTGTTGACATAAACCTGTGTGTAGTAGCTTCTTATTACCTTGTCAATCTCTTTCATATTTGTGATTACGACCCTTTTCTCTATCTAACATTGGATATTTCTGCCTTCTCCTTTGCTTTGGATGGGCCTCATCAGATTTCTATTTTATTAATCTTGTCAAAGAACAACTTTTGGTTTTGCCATTCTATTTAGCCTTGACTTCTTATTTTGTTAATTTCTGTTCCTGGTATAATTATTATCTTCTATATTTTCTTGGGTATATTCTGCTGTTCTACTCTCTTCTTAAGAGAGTTAGCTCAGTAATTTTAACTCTTTTCACAGAAGTAAAAGAAACTGAGTAAGTATTTGTGACTAACAATGACAGATGTTTTTATATTATATTTTTATAGTTGCCCAAATCTCAAAATATCACTTACATTTATAACTAAAGTTACAGTTATTAGAACCACCACTAGATCTTATTACTAATAAAGGCATGTCTGTTACTAAATCACACATTTCCAAAAAGACTTTGATAACTATTTTTATATAATGGGTTTTATTATACTTTTACATACTTTATTTTATACATTAAGAATTACTATTATGTGAAGGAACCTATAAGCTCATCAGATTTCTATAGAGAAAAAAGTGGGTAAAATCCCTTTGGTTGGATCTTAATGCAGGATTAGCAGGTTTGGCTTCAACGCTTTGCCAGGAGCCAAAGTCTCCAGGTATTCAGTTCCTTCATAGGTGTTTTCCTTCATGTAGTTTGCTTTCTTTTTCATAACTTACCCCTCTGTGAGTTTTCAGCTCACTGAGTTTTATTTTTGCTAGGGTTTTTTTTTTGTTTGTTTATGTTTGCCCTTGGATATTTCTCTTATTTTGTAGCAAATCCAGTGATAAATTAAATATATTACTGGTAATTTACCAAGTTTCACATTATATTTTAACAAAAACATCCTTTAGATTATGTAGCCCATTTAAGTGAAGTGAAAGTCACTCAGTCATGTCCAACTCTTTGTGAGCCCATGGACTATACAGTCCATGGAATTCTCCAGGCCAGCATACTAGAGTGGGTAGCTGTTCCCTTCTCCAGGGGAATTTTCCAAACCCAGGGATGGAACCCAGGTCTCCTGCATAGAAGGCAGATTCTTTACCAGCTGAGCCACCAGAGAAGCCCAAGAATATGGGAGTGGGTAGCCTATCCCTTCTTCAGCTAACGTTCCTGACCCAGGAATCGAACCAAGCTCTCCTACATTGCAGGCAGATTCTTTACCGGCTGAGCTACTAGCCCATTATTCTGCTACAAAAAGATGTCTCATCCAGAATTTTCCAACTTTTACTTAAGCTGGCTTGGGAAAAATGTCTATCATAATGTATTAAAAATTCCGACCTTCAGATTTATAGTCAAAACAGACTCTGTCCCTGGAAGGACAATTTTCCACAGTGAGCTCTTATACCTCTTACACATCTAACCCAAGATAGTCTTTCCTAATGGCAAAATTCAAAATTTTACACATGGAAAACTAGTCCTCAGATTTTAAACATCAGTTGCTATTTCCTGTTTTAATAGGGACATACACAACTTTCTCTCTTTTTTAAAAAATTGGAAACAACCCTTTCTTTAATAAAATGGAATTCACATGAATGCTACAGACAACTCTTGAAGCTCTGTGTCTTGGTCCTCCATCTGGCCTGGTCTCCACCATGCCTTCTCTGCTTCCTCAGCCTCACAGCCAGAGCTTCAGAAGTCTCAGAATCCTGTTTCCTGTTATATACTATAATATCCATATTGACTGATCATTTATTTTTTCTGTATCTTTCAAATTTCTAAATCTCAGTGCCATTTTGCTTAACTTCCTACCTAAAAGGGCAAAGGCATTCCACTGGTAGAGGAATAAGTTGTCTCTTGGAACACAGTCTATACTTAAGACACAGTATCTTGTACAACATGCACAGTTGTTGCTTAAGCTCTAAGTCATGTCCTGCTCTTTGCGATCCCATAGATTCTAACCCACCAGGCTCCTCTGTCTATGGGATTTCCCAGGCAAGAATACTGGAGTGGGTTGCCATTTCCTTCTTCAATATATACAGTATATGATATTAAATATACATATATATAGTATAAGACATTAAATATGCTTGAGTCATAATTATTTTCCTTTGTTTTCAAGTAATTCTGCATCTGGTTGCTCTAATTTGCATTTCCCTTCCACTTTATACTTCCATTGGTTTTAGTTATTTTTGTTCTATTTAGGCTTTTCAAATAAAATAGGCCAAAAAAAATTCTTGTTTTAACTTACATTTTATGACTAGTGCTGTTGAATATTTTATCTGTGTACTTAGAAGAGCTGACTAAGTTATTCCAGCAAAAAGTCATTCTCCTTTCAAATGTACCTTATTTTTCAGACTTAGGGCCAGTTTATGGTTAATTTAATAATTAACTACCAGTTTTCATATTATCAGCTTTTTGACTGAATTCTATGATGTGATTATTTTCCAAAGTAATTAGATCCAGTTCCTAGTGCCTTGCTGCTCAAATTCTTTTATGGTTTCTAGCTAATTTGTTTTAATTATCTAGGGATCAAACTAAATAAACTGAATGATTTGAAGTACCTGAATGATGGCATCTGGTCCCATCACTTCATGACAAATAGATGGGGAAACAGTGGAAACAGTGGCTGACTTTATTCTTGGGGACTCCAAAATCACTGAAGATGGTGATTGCACCCATGAAATTAAGAGACGCTTATTCCTTGGAAGGAAAGTTATGACCAACCTAGACAGCATATTAAAAAGCGGAGACATTACTTTGCCAACAAAGGTCCATCTAGTTAAGGCTATGGATTTTCCAGTAGTCATATATGGATGTGAGAGTTGGACTATAAAGAAAGCTGAGCGCAGAATTGATGCCTTTGAACTGTGGTATTGGAAAAGACTCTTGAGAGTCCTTTAGACTGCAAGGAGATTCAATCAGTCCATCTTAAAGGAAATCAGTCCCTGGGTGTTCATTGGTAGGACTGATGCTGAAGCTGAAACTCCAATACTTTGGCCACCTGATGCGAAGAGCTGACTCATTTGAAAAGACCCTGATGCTGGGAAAGATTGAGGGCAGGAGGAGAAGGAGATGACAGAGGATGAGATGGTTGGATGGCATCACCGGCTCAATGGACATGGGTTTGGGTGGACTCCGGGAGTTGGTGATGGACAGGGAGGCCTGGTGTGCTGTGGTTCATGAGGTCACAAAGAGTTGGACACAACTGAGCGACTGAACTGAACTGAATGATGGCATCAGCTATTTTAGGGGTAGAATATTTTCATATAACTTCAAAATGGTCATTTGATTCAGTTGTAGCTATAAACACTTACAGATACAATTGGAGGAGAGAGAGAGTTAAATCTAGCACTCCTTTTTTGTAAATCTGGCAACCAATATCCAGAAAGGAAAACTGATTTACCAATATTACAGAGAAAGTTATTGGTAAATCTAGGATTAGAACCCAAATATCCTGTCTCTTTTCTACTGACTTATAAGGATTTTGCCATCATATAATTTTTTTCCAAATTGGAAAAAGAAATTATGACAAATAACACATTTTTATATTCAGATTGACATTTATATGTCAACTTCAGAAAAATATTAAATTTTCTCTGACTAGGATGTCAACCCATTGGAGCGGGAGGTATACGTTTAACCCACATTGGTTTTTGCTTGATAGTTTCAAACTCTTAAAAAACAATTAGGCTATATCCCATTTAGTAAGTGTTAGATACCAGCCATAGACTGAGCCTGCCATAATGATGTTTCTGGTATATTTTTTAAATGAATCTATTTCAGTGCCTTCATTTTTTTTTTAAAGAGCTTAACTAGAGTTAGTGATTTAATGAATGACTTTTTTCTGCACAACATCAAACTAAACATGGAACTTCGTCCCTATATCACTTATACCAAACCCAACCCACACAAACAACTTGGGTGTATAGTAGATCTTGATGAAACGCTGGAGGCTGCGGCAGCTTCAAATTTCTACCTGCATGTGTGTATATTAAGTCACTTCAGTCATGTCTGACTCTTTAAGACCCTATGGACTGTAGCCCACCAGGCTTTTCTGTCCACTGGGATTCTCCAGGCAAGAACACTGGAGCAGGTTGCCATGCCCTCCTCCAGGGGATCTTCCTGACCCAGAGATCAAATGCACGTCTCTTATGTCTCTTGTATTGGAAGGTGGGTTCTTTATCACTAACGCCATCTGGGAAGCTCCAAATTTCTACCTCAAAGGCGAATATGAACATTCAGCAATCAGGTTGGGAGAAGAGGTAGATAGGGACATGTTTTGAAGATGCTTCTGCAGATCAGCTCACTATTTTGGTTTAGATTGTATTTTTCTTTGAGGGATCAGGAAGGCACTTGGATCTAAGCAATCTCTTTAAAGGGAAGAACTTTCTGGTCAGCCTGCTGTTAAATGAGTGTCCCAGACCTTTCCTGATGACACAGCATTCAGCACACATCATGTTATGTCTCCTCCTTCTTCCACTTTTCTCCCTTCTCTGCCTTCGCAGCTCTCTTTGCACTTCATGAAGAGAAAAAAAAAAATCTTTTCCACTGACATATTTACCCTTTTCTTGGATGTCTTGGTGCCAGTATGCCTTCTACAAACATTCAGATAAAATTCCAGCCAAAGACAGTTCACTGTGTATGAGCAATTCTAACGCCAACCACTTAGGTAATAACATTTTTTCACCATATTCTACATTAAGCAGAGAATCAGCTATGAGGGTTTAATGCAGACAGACAGTTTACCACAGCACTTAACAGTTTCCAAACTCTAAATAATCTCTAAACCATAGCATGTAACAATCTTTCAACTCTGCTTATCTTTCTCTGCTAAGCAGCTTCAGCCCTGCCCAACTCTTTGCAACCCTATACACTGTAGCCTGCCAGGCTCCTCTGTCCACAGGATTCTCCAGGCAACAATACTGGAGTGGGCTGCCATGCCCTCCTCCAGGGGATCTTCCCAGTGCAGGGACTGAACACATGTCTCTTACCTCTCCTGCATTGGCAGGTGGGTTCTTTACCACTAGTGCCTCCTGGGAAGCCTATCTTTCTCTACTTTCCTAAATTTGTTACATTCCAGATCAATTGCTTCTCTACCTAAGAAAGTAAACATTATCTTGCTCCTTCTACCAACTTCTCATCTTGTTTTCAAGCAGAGTCTTTCTCAGCCCTCCTCTCCACTGAAAAGGCCCTTTCTCCCAATTTCCCGTCTGGCCCCAACTGGCTGCCACCCCTTGCCTAGCTCTCCTAAATCAAGGAATAATTAATCTAATAATTCCCAACGTTTAAAGAATTCTGAAAATATATTCTTCTCCTTCTTTACTCATGGTTCTCAATTTTCAAATCAAGCACTCAAATATTTATTCTTCTTCTATTCTAGATCTTTCAAGTGAAAACGATGGTCTCCCATTTACATGCTCCCATTAGCACATACTGGCAGTAACTTAAAACTCCTACATTGAAAACACTCCGAGTGTCTTCCCACCAAAAAGATGACAAGTGAACAAGGGTAGAGAATTTTCATCAAAAATGTCCATGTCTTTGTAATCATGTTATACTGTTTCTCCCAAAACCAAAAGGATATATTTCATTATCCTCTCAGATACTGATTTTTATAAAGAAATGTTTAATAGTCATTCTATCTATAGTATCATATTCTGATCTCATTTCCCCCTGCTTTTCAGTCTCTAATAAAAATCACCATTCAATCCATATGTGAAACCATCCGGTAACAAGGGAATTTAAGGTTTCCCTAGTGGCTCAGTGATTAAAAATCCACCTGCCAGTGCAGAGACACAGGCTGGATCCCCAATCCAGGAAGATCCCATATGCCTGAAGAGCATCTAAGCCCATGCACCACAACTATTGAGCTTGTGCTCAAAAGCCCAGAAGTCACAACTATTGAGCCCACGTGCCACAACTACTGAAGCCACTGTGCCCAGAGCCCATGCTCTGGAACAGCAGAAGATACCACAATGAGAAAGAAGCCTGTGCCCTGCAACTAGAGAGTAGCTCCTGTTCTCCACAACTAGAGGAAAATCCTAGCAGCAACAAAGACCCAGCACAGCCAAAATAAATAAATAAATAAAATTATTTAAAATTTTTTTTTAAATAAGGGAATTTAATGTCCCTGGGAGAAATGTTTCTGTTGTGCTCAGTTAAGTGGCTCAGTAGAAGAAGAAGCATTTGTAAGACTTTGCAAAAGTACTGATTCAGTACTTCCAAACAAATTGTTTTGGGAGTCTTCATATCCATCATATCCTTTGATGATGGCTCTTCATTGTGAAAATAACTTTCCTTTATGAATGTCTTAAATCAGGCACTGATTTCATGAAATACTCTTTCTCTCTAGTTCTTGTTTCTTCTTTCTGCCTTTTAATATAACTATTTGGCTAGTCAAAGAAGGAATTTAATTGAGGAGGAGTGGGAAGGAAGGCAGACGGGAGAGAATGGACAAAACCTCAGAAGCGAACAAAATTAATTTTGACGTGCTGTATAATCTAGCAAGTGTCGATACAAGAGGCAGCATTATGCTCAACGAGTGGATATTTTACAAGAAATACCACTTAAGTTTTAGTAATTCCGCAGTGACCAGTCAGTCGAGGCAGGCATGATATTGATGAACAGTGATTCATAAGGTGAGATTCAATGCAAAATACGTTATGCATCTCCCACTTCATGGAACTTTCCAGGTTAGAGTTTTCTTTTTTCTCTAGTTCTCAAATTTAAGCCAAAATTGAGATGTTAACTCCATCAAGTAAGGGATAAATCTAGCAGTTCTTCACTTGTATCATAAAGGAAACTAGAGATATGAAAGAAAATCTTCAAGGCACCGATTCTGGCCTTCTAGTTATAGCTAATCAGTATGATAAGTTTTCTGTGGTTCTTTGCATCTTCAAAAATCTTCAGTTCTTTTGCCTTTATTATCAGTATTTCTTTCTCATCATTTAGTATCAATATGTATACACCATGTGACCCTGACTTAATATCTTATTATGTATGATATTTCAAACCCTATCAGACTGCAGCCCACCAGGCTCTTTTGTCTGTGGGATTTTCCAGGCAAGGATACTGGAGTGGTTTGCCATTTCCTTCTCCAGGGGTTCTTCCCGACCCAGGGATCAAACCTGGGTCTCCTGCACTGCAGGCAGATTCTTTACCAACTGAGCTATCAGGGAAGCCCATCAAGTAATAAGAAACAACCAAATATGTCTTCAGACACTGAGAAAATCTACTTCCATTTTTTGCAGGTTAAATCATCCCCATCCCAATAAATTTCCACACAGAACATTATTTTCCAGCTAAATATTTTGGCTTGTCTCTTAGAGAATCTTAAAAATGTTCACATATATCTAAGCTCCTGGAACCAATAATAAGATTCTAACTAGTTTCTGACTAGTGAACATTAATACAACTTATTCTACTAAATATTCTTATACAGAAATATGCAGCTGAAAGAATCTTATCTCCTAATGATCCTCAGTATCCCACAGGTACAAAGTAGGCTTGTAGCAAGCAACCCTTCTCCGAAGTCAACCATATGGAGAAGAAACCATAAACTCCCACCACTACCACCCTCTTTGTGATGGGAATAAGCTCACAAGCCCTTCCTGCTCCCTATTCTGTGGGTTACCAAGGAAACTGCATGTCACATAAATATACTTGGCATTTGAGAGGTGTTCCCTGAAGACCTACTCTTCCATTTGCTTTTAATGAGATCTTTTTACTGACGCACAGCTAAGTAACATAACAAACCCTAACTAACGGTTCCCTGAATTCATAGAAGTTCCTTGCAGTAGGGAAATGTACAATGCCAATAACATGGTAGAATCTGGTTCAAGCAATGGTCCCTCCCACGTCCAGGGGTCAGAGAAAGCTTCTATGTTGAATGTCTTAGAAGCCTCTTCACAGATCAACCCTCCTGAGAAAGATCAAGTCAGGGATATAGTGTTTCTTCAATGACAAAGCCCTCAGCTGTCTTCATCTTCATGGGCTTTCATTCCACTCTTCTTCCTCTCATGCCAAAGCCCCAGCCCCTCTGAAGTCCAGGATCCAGTGGAGGGTATCAACCATTCGTACCTCCATTTGATTCCACATGGTACAGAGGGAGGAGGAATTTTAGATCCTAAAATTAGGGTAAGAAGGGGCTGGAAAAAAGCCTCACAGTTGTCTGGACTTCAAAGTGGATATCTGAAAACCAGTAAGAATTTCTGTACTAAAAAGGTGAATCTAATACCAACATATCTCATGTTTCTCATACTGAAATGGTGTCTGAATCTTTGCTAGCTTAAAACTCACTTTAGAAACACTTCTAGCATGCCAGGCTTCAGGAAGAGAATATAGGTAGAGGTGGGAATGAGGAAAATCATTCCAACGTAAGTTAAAAAGTAAATTTTAATATTCATTTATCCATACCCAAAAACACTTTTATTGTTACCATAGAAAAGTTTGAACATATACAAAAGTTGAGAAAACAGTGTCATAATTCTTACACACCCATCACCCAGCCTCAACAACTATCAAGCTCAAATTGTTTTGAAACAAATCCCAATTATTATATCATTTCATCCATAAATATATCAGACTGTACCTCTAAAAAGTCATAACACCATGACTCTTTTTTAAAACATAACTATAATAACACTACCCAGAAAATAGCAAAAATTTTAGTACCATCAAATATCCAATTAGTCCAAATTTCTCAAAATGTCTCACAATTTTTTAATGTATTTGCTCATATTAGGATCAAAATGTTCTGAACTTGGTTGATACATCTCTTAAGACTCCCTGAATCACAAATTCAACTCTCCATCTTATTTCATTCTAATTTGTTTGTTGAAAGAATGAGAGTATTTGTCCTGTGTACTTGGCCCAGCCTAGATTTTGAAAATTTCATCCCTGTGGTCATTTAGCATGGTTCTGTGTCCCATGTATATCGATTAGATTCAAGTTCCTTTCTCGAAAAAATACCTTGGGGTGTGTGTGTGCTCAGTCATGTCCAACTCCATAGACTACAGCTCATGAGGCTCCTTTGTCCATGGAATTTTCCCAGCAAGAATACTGGAGTGAGTTGCCATTTCCTACTCTAGAGGATCTTCCCAGCCCAAGGATCGAACCCACATATCTTATGTTTCCTGCATTGACAGGCAGGTTCATTACTACTAGCACCACATGGGAAATCCTAGGAGTACCTTAGAATGGTTTATGTACCTTCATTACAAGGCAGTTAATAGCTGAGTGTCTCTATTTCATAATGTTACAATGCATTGTAATAATTACCTAGATTGTTTTAATTCTTTAGATGGAACTCTAAAAGATTTAGGCAAATTGCAATGTGTATATCCTAGAAATAAGAACTGAGGACTCAAAGATGAATAAGATATGGTCTTGCTCAGTAAAATCTTATAACTTAAAGGATGGGAAATAAGAAGCAGAAAGAAACCAACTGTTATAATGCCAGGCAGGCTCTGCCAATACCAGATAAGTTGGTAGTATGAGGTTGTCTAACAGAAAAAGGTCCACTGGCTAAGCAGTAAAGGAATGCACCCCAGATTAAACCAACATCAGAAAGAAGGAGTCATACAGAAGATCACTGGGAGTATATAGTGAAATTCAGCCTCTCTGACCATCAATACTTTTTTTTTCAGCTATACAATGAGAAAGCTGATTTAAAACTTCTTTAGGGACTTTCCTGGTGGTCCAGTGACTAAGACTCTACGCTCGCAATGCAGGGGGCTGGGGTTTGGTCCTTGGTCAGGGGACTAGATCCCACATGCTGCAACTAAGATACAGCAAAACTAAATAAATAAATAAATATGCACACTTCTTTAAGTTTTATTTGTCCTTCCTTTCACCTCTAAGTTTCTAGCAAACCATATACTTAACCTACAATATGCCCAAAATACTCACATATTTGTAGCAAAAGGATAGTTATCAAATCAAATGATAACAAAATTTAATAATGAAGTTATTTGCTATTCACTTCTCCCATGAAAGTGTCAGAGGAAGATAAGTCAGTGGTTAAGATATCTGAAGCATTTATGCAAAGGATTTCTGGCTAACTTCAAAATATGATCATTCCAATTCTTCACTGAGTTAAATTTAATTTTAAAGCATGACTTTCCAAGCACTCAGCGGATTGTGGGCAGGAGTATAAATTAGAATAATAACCATTTGAGGAGGAAATTTGGAAATATCTGGTAATAACATAAATTTACATACATTTCTGGCATTATAATTTAGGCAATAAATTCTATATGAACACTCACACAAATATGCAAATATGGTAACTGTAGCTTTATTTGTGATAGTGGTAAACTGAAAACAATTGGTGTTGTTCAGTTGATAAGTCATGTCTGACATACTCCTTTTCCAACTTAGAACCAGTCCATTGTTTCATGTCCGATTCCATTTATTTCTTCTTGACCTGCATACAGGTTTCTCAGGAGACAGGTAAGGTGGTCTGGTATTCCCAACGGTTTAAGAATGTTCCACAGTTTGTTGTGATCCACACAGTCAAAGGCTTTAGTGTAGTCAGTGAAGCAGAAGTAGGTGTTTCTCTGGAATTGCTTTTTCTATGATCCAATGGAAACAATTACACCCAACAAAAGAGGACTGATTTTTAAGATGCTAGTGATTTGTTTACAAAAAGAATACCCTAAATTTCCAACTGCTTATATGAACATCACTGCACAGTTTCGAGTGAAATCAATTAGTATACGGTATGTCCTGTTTAATTCTCATTTTAAAGTGGCTTTCTACTTGTGTATCTCTATGTATGTGTGTATGTATATTCATGTTTTTCGTAGAAAATGTCTGCAAGTATGAAAAAAAAACAAAAGCTTTCAGTATTTTACTTTTAGAAGGTATAACTATGGATGATTTTCCTTTACTACTACTTCTATTTTATTTGAATGCTTTACCTGTACATATTGCTTTTCAAATTAGAAAAAGGGCATTAATTTTTTAACAAATGCTTTTATATTCCCAGGTACATTTCCTTTGTCTCCTCTCTCTTCTGCTTCAAATCCCCCATCACATTGACCATGTCTTATCTTACCACAAACTCTAAGTAAGTAAATAAGAAAACCTTTGCTTGACGTGAATGTTCCCCTGGCTTCTGTCCCACCTCCTTCCGTCCCCTCACAAACATGTCCAATTTTGAGGCCACTCACACAGCTGTCCTTCCACACCTCCCCTTCACTTTTTGACCCACTATCTATCACTGGGCTTCTCTCCCTGTCACTCCCTGTCACTCCTGTCACTCCACTGAAATTTCCTTGATTAAAGTCATCAATGGCTTTCTGAGTGTCAAATAATGTGAGCCATGTTGAATCTTCATCTTGGACCTCCCAACTACACTGAACACTTTTCAGCACTGTGTTCCCAAGACTTTCAAGAATTTCCTCCTTGAGATACTGCAACACCATCGTCTTGGCATAATCTTCACACCTGTGGGATCATATCTGGAGTCTCCTCTCATGAATCCACTCATTTGTGTTACTCTCCAAATGTTCTTTTCTTTGTCCGAGTTCCCCCTGATTCCACCCTTCTCATGCCCTCAGGGTCTTTGATCTACTTTTCATGCTCTCTTATGCATCTTCCACATCTCCCTTCATCACTTGAAGTCATGTCACCAATGAGCTCATGTCACTTCATAAAGTAAACACACACACAATCATCCTATGCCCTCTGTTCTCTACCTCCACACAGAGTGATTTTTCAATTTTTCTTTTCTTTCAAAGCCTAATTTCTTAAAGGAGGAAACAACACTTGCTATTTAATCATCACCCACTCACTCTTCAGCCTGAAGGTAGATTTGGTAAAGAGCAAATGAAGCTGAATGTCAGGGCCCCTCATTGCATGGACTCCTTCCCAAGCCTTTATGCATGGTTTCGAATTCGTAATTGTGTGTTCTTTTTCTTATAAAGAGTCCCAAATTGTACAGCAGAAGGCCACCCATAATTTGAATTCTTTCCTCCCTCAGTACATTAAAAACTGTCTTCTAATCTAAACATTCCCCTGAAATTACTGTGACAGAGATCACAATTTATTTCCTAGCTTATAAATCCTTAAGTAATTCCGAGTCTGTTTGACCTCTTGGTGATTTTGTTGCTGTTAACCATCCTCTCCACCTTCAAACTGCCTTTTTATTTATTTTTATTTATTCCTTTTTATTTATACCTTTTTAGCTGTGCTGGGTCTTCATTGCTGGTGCAAGCTTTCTCTAGTTTCAGGGAGCAGGGGCTACTCTTTAGTTGCGGTGGACAGGCTTTTCATTGTGGTAGCTTCTCTTATTGCAGAGCATAGGGTGCCTGGACTGCAGTAATTGTGGCTCACAGGCTTAGTTGCCCCATGGCATGTGGTATCTTCCTGGACCAGGGAGTGAACACAAGTCCCCTGCATTGGCAGGCAGATTCTTAACCACTCGACCACCAGGGAAGTTCTGCCCTTTCATTTCAACATCCACCTTTCCCTGGGACTTTATACATCAATATCCTCTTCTCTTACTCCTTTTCTCTTTGCTGGCCTATCCGCACATTGAATTAATCATCAGGGCTATCAAGTACATCCCTGAAATTTTCCCTCCCATTCCCTGCCACCCTCTTTCAGGCTTGCTCTCAGCTTCTACTCTCGTAAGCCCCTAAAGTTACGTCATCTCTCTGCCTTCACCCACCCCCACCATTAAAATCCTTAAATGTGGCCTATAGCTTGAGGATGAAGTTCAGACTTTATAGTGTACAAAGTCTCCATGGCATATTCTTTCTCTTTCTAGTCTCATTTCAAAACATGGCGCAATTACTACTCTAAGCTCCAGTCAAAATACTTACTTTTCCTAGAAGGCGTATCCATGCTCTGTACCTACTGCTTACTGTACCTAAAAAACGATTTCTCATTCCGTTCTATTCTCCTACCTATCATTCTATCTAATTCCTACTCAACATTTAATATTCAGGTTAAGAATCACTCCCTGACTACCTTCCTTTAAATTAAGTTGGTACTATTTATCTATGCTACAACAACACCTGTTTTCTATACCTGCTAACTTGCAGTATTTATCACACACCTTGCAATTGTTGATTTAGTTGTTCCCCAACCAGACAGAATTCCTTAAGAACAAGGGACATGCTTCACTCATCTTATGCATTTAGCACCAAAAATTATGCTTGGGACAGTAGGCTCTCAACAGGTATTTGTGGAATAAATGAGTAAATAAATTAATGAATGTTCAAAACACTTAATAGAATCAGTTTGGGACTCTTTTTCCCTCTAAATCTTTCTGCCTAAAGCTTCTTTTAAAATTTAATCATAAGTTGAATACTCTGTTCTCTGTCTCAAATGAAACTACTAGTTTGATTCTTTTTGAATATTTTATGTTCATAAAATATTTCTTTTCATCAGTCTAATCAATATGTATTCAGTGCCAAATGGTATATGCACTAGGGTCTTTGGGGTCCCAACAAGAACCAGAGAATGAAAGATACTGTTATCAACCAGGTTATTGCCATCTGTGATTATCAGCCACACTACCAAGTTTTAAGAGAATTTATTCATGTAAAAGGAATCAGAGGTAGTACAAGTAAGTAAAATATCTATGGAGATATAATTTCAACAAATAGTATTACAGAGAATGATAGTTAGCAACAAAGTTAGGGTTATTAGAGTAAGAGATCTGAAAACCTAAATTCATGACCCTAGAACCTCAGCTGTTTTTGTATCTAGAAATCAAAAAAATAATTCCTGAGCCTGCTGTTGACTTCATGTCTTCTCTAGGACACCCTGAAAAGCATCGTACATATGTTCCAGGTGAAGCGAGAGAGAGATAGGCAAAATAAAAGAGAAGACACATTTGATGATACCAGGATATTAACAAAGTATATAGTATGAATAGGAAACATAGCTGGGATAAAGTATATTTGAATCATGCCCCAAAATGAAGCAGACAGCTGATGAATATCCACTTCCTTCTCTACCTCTAGGAAGTAAAGTTATGATTATGAAGTCATTGGAGAGAGGGGCTTTGGTGTGTTCTGCTCTCTAATGCTCATTTTCTCTCTTTTTCAGAGGGAGCTTTGGTTCATGAAAAAACTGGATCTCTACAGAACACAGACTGCTCCAAATCAGAGTCCAGAAAAAAAGGAAACAAAGCAAGTTAGTATGCTGTAACTTGTAGTACTCGCAGCATACTAGGACTTAACTCTGCACTCTTCCAGGTCTTAGGATCAAAGGATAAAATTAGAACATGCAGGTTTTCTTCTAGGTTAGCCTGCCTTATTAATGTGAATAGGAAAACAGCCAAAATTTCAGAGGTAGCATTCTGATCTAGAGTAAATATTACTCATTTTAAGAAAACTCTACTAAAAATACATCTTTATGTATTCATTTATGCCTTCAACAAATAGCTAGTAAATGCCTACTATGAACCAGGTACTGTCCTAGGTACTGGGAATACAAAGTGGACAAAATATATAAAAGTAAGCTTCACTAAGCTTCAGTGCAAGGCAAGCAGCCTGGCAATCAATGAAGTAAAATTCATAAAGTGCCAGATGAGGTAAGTTCTGTGGAGTAAAATAATACAGAGGGAGTGGATGGGGAACACTGGGCAGAGATGGTCATCTAAATAAAGTTGATTTTAGAAGCCTTCACAGAGAAGATGATATCTGACAAAGACCTGGAGGAGATGAGGGAGTGAGTCACGGGCACATTCAGGAAAAGAGGGGATAAGCCCTGGGGGTACCTGGGAGATTAACTTTCCAGGAAAAGAGAACAATCAGTGTCAAGTTCCTGAGAAAGTAGAGTTTTAGAGAAAGAAGGATACGACTGAGTGGGAGGAAACAGATGGAAATGTGCTGAGTCACATGTTAACTGCAGAGGCTGAGTGACAGGTACACAGGGGTTCAGTTTTCTATTATCTTTGCTATTATACATGTTTGAAATTTTACAAAGTATAAATTTTTAAAAGCAGAATAAGCTGGATCATTATATAAAATGAAAAACAACCTAGTTCAAAATAAATAAATGTGGGGCACTTCACATTTGATGTAAAAACAAAGACTTTCAAAGAAAATCTCTATCAATTAATATTTGTGATGATCAAGGCTTTCTGTGCCTATTTTTAAGCATTTCAGTAATGAAGAAGGCACTGGGCTGGGAGAATGGACACAGGCATTCTAGGTTTCTCTCTGCCACTAACTGACCTTGCAACCCTGAACTAGTGAACATAAGGGCCATGCTGTTCTGTCTCCCTATCTAAAATAATAAAGGAGTCAGACCAGATGGTCACGAAGGTTTCTTCCAAATCTAAGACATAATCTTTGTGATGGTTGATTTGCATTAATTTTGATTTTAGTGACTGCCTTGAAGCAAACATATGTTACTAAAGGGTAAAAAAAAAAAAAAAAGAAAAGAAAAAACATTGTACCAATACAGAATCCTGAGAGATACAAAAAGCTGCCTGAGAATTAGGCAATTCCATTATTTCAACTCCAGACTCTTCTTACAAGATAAATAATAAAATGTAGAGCATAATCTCTGCAGAGATTTGAAAGTTTTTTCATTAAAGGCCCAGACAGAAAATACTTGAGGCTTTGGTGCCATAAAATTTTTGTTGCAACTTCTCAAGTCTGCCATTGTGATGCAAAAGTGACCATATGGAATATGTAGGTGTTGGGGGTCAGGGGGCTTTGTTTCAAAAACTTCATTTACAAACCAGCCAATAGGCAACATTTATGCAACAGGCTAGAGATTGCCAAGCCTGGCTCTTTAGCATTAACAGATATTAATAGAAGGACCTTAATATAACCAGAAAATAATAGAGATAGTAAGTCATATTCCTCTGCTTCACATTTAATGCTCATTCTCCTGTAGCTTAACAGGGACTAACAATGAGATCTAATGCTGTTGAGTTTTATGTCCTAAGCCTAGCCTTTTCTCACCATTCTGCTGCTTCCACTCCAATGCAAGCCCAACATCTCTTACTTGAATAACTACAGGTTGCTGTAATTCAGTTGCTCAGTAGTGTCTAAGTCTTTGAGACCCCTGAACTGCAACATGCCATGGTTCCCTGGGCTTCACCATCTACCGGAGCTTGCTCAAACTCATGTCCATTGAGTCAGTGATGCCATCCAACCATCTCATCCTGTCATCCCCTTCCCCTCCTACCATCTATCTTTCCCAGCATCAGGGTCTTTTCTAATGAGTCAGCTCTTTGCATAAGGTGGCCTGAGTATTGGAGCCCAGCTTCAGCATCAGTCTTTCCAATGAATATTCAGGGCTGATCTCCTTTAAGACTGATGGGTTTGATCTCCTTGCAGTCTAAGGGACTCTCAAGAGTCTTCTCCAATACCACAGTTCAAAAAGCATCAGTTCTTTATCACTCAGCCTTCTTTATGGTCCAATTCTCACATCCATATACGACTACTGGAAAAACCATAGCTTTGACTATACAGAACTTTGTTGGCAAACTACAGGCTGCCATATTGCAATTCATTCTCTACCCAGCAGGCAGAAAGATCACTTGTTTGAAGGAATCAGATCATTTCGATGTCCTGCTTAAAACCCTTCTTGGCTCTGGGACCCCCTTACCATGGCCTCTCAGACCTTCCACTATCTGCCCTTTCTGCAACTTCATCCACAGTCAATCTTTCTCTCACTTTCAATTCTCCAAGCTTTCTTTCTGTGTCATGAACAAACTAAGCTCATTCCTATCTCAAGGTGTCTGCATTTATCAGACCCTCTGTCTGCAATGCCTCTTTTACAGATTGCCATGTGGCTGCTTCTTATTCAACACTTATGTCTCACTTCAAATATCACCCCTTTGAAGAGGACTTCTCTGACCACATACTCTTTCCCTCATAGTTTTGTAAACTACTGCATTTTTATATTTCTTCCTAAAACTGCTCAGAATTTGGAAAGATACTACTTATGTGTGTTTGCATGTTTATTGTCTGCCAATTCCAATATACTGTGATATGTAATAGCAATGATTTTGTCTCTTTCATCCTTGTATCCCCAGCACCTAGAACAGTGCTTGACATTTAACAGGCACTCAATATGAATTGAATACACGAATAAACTACTCTTCAATATTTTGTGTTTTTAAGAACCTATATTTTTTCTTAAAATGGAATTATGCTATATATTTGTGCTTCCTAACTGTAGTCACAAATGACCCCCAAGTGGTATAATGGTTCTGACACAGTAAAAGTATATTATTGCTCATATAACAATGCCAGGCAGATCGATGGGTTTATAGCCCCTTCATCCAGTCATTCCGAAACCCAGGATGGTAGAGACTGACATTTTAAATACGTGGTTTTCCAGGTTGTCCTGAGGTATCTCTCTTCTAGCCAGCCTGAAGATTAAGAATATTAAAAAAAAAAAAAAAAGTCCAGTAGATAGTTGGGGGAATAAACTTGCAGGCATATGTCACCTCTGCTCACATTTTGTTAACTTGAATTCAGTCACATTGTTACACTTAGATGCAAGGAATTCTGCAAAAGTTAATTTGAACTTAAAATAGTCACAAAATAACTGTAATACATGTAGATAAATTATCAAAATGTTTTTTAAAATATCTATCTCTGAGGAATGTATAGTTTTATGTTATTTTTTATATTCTGTATTTTTAATATTCTACATACAATTTATTAACAAAAACAAAATATAAGTTGATGGACTTCCAATCAACTTTAAGGCGGTAGTGTTACCTCTACTTCCCCTCATGTAATACACAACACCCTACATGAGGTTGTCCTGCTTTTGCTACATTTTTTAAAGAAACTTTATTTCTTGAAAGACAAGAAACTAGCTTCTGAAATTCTTCATATTACATCATTTCCTTTAATCATGTAACATGCTTGCCTAGCAAAGGTCTTTAATGTAAAGAAAGAAAGATTCTTATAGCTACCAAATCCAACAAAGAATGGGACACAGAACAAGATTTTAATTTGTCTCATTTTATAGGATTTTATCTATATATTAAAAATTTGGGAATCTCATTGTAAGTAGCTGTGTCAACTTCCTCACTCTAATTGCCTCAGAACTTCCAAAAAGAAGCAAGACTGAAAAAATTTACTCATCTTTCCTGTTTTCCTCCACTTAAGGGATCGTGGCTCTTGTCAAACATTAAGCAATACAGAGAAAGAAAAAGCCAATGATAAAAACATTCTAAAAAATGGACAACTGGGCTCTGAATGATGGAGTATTTACATTGTGTGGCATTTGATATCACATGTGTCTTCAAGTTGAACTAATTATTAAACAGCTAGAAATGATTTGTCTCTTCACAGACTTTATAAACAGTAGGTAAATGAGTCTCCAAATTCAAAACTGCATTTGGTCTTAGTTCATCCTCTAAAAGTGGGCCTTTGTTACCCTTCCTAAACTGAAGACTCTCAATGTGTAAACAAAAGCAAAATGTCATTCTGATGTCTCTACAAGTGACCCACAGAGACTATGGTTGAGCAGTTCAAATACACGTAGTACAGGGCTCCTTCCACATCTTGGTATTGTGGAGGCAAAAGTCCTGCTCCCACTCCTTAACCTATTCCCATTTGCAGCTCTCCAAACCAAGTCAACATGCTTTCACCCAGTTTTAAATACATATACACACACGTGCATGCTTGCGTGGACTTTTTAAAACAGCAATAACATGACTGGACTTATTTGTGACCACTGAAGAGTAGATCTCGGTGCACTGCCAAGATATCCATTCATCAAAATGGCAACATGATGGTGCTAGGTTCAACCTCTTGCTCACAGAGATCATTAGCTTATTAGAGATCATGGATTCTTTGAGAATCCAATAAAGCTGCAGATCCTGTCCTCCTAAGATATCTGTAGTTATGCGTACACAGACTTGTGTGCATGTGCGCACGTGTACATACACAAACACAATGTGATATACAATTCAGAATGTTTGCAGACTTCCTTGAGGCCCATAGATCCCCAGCTTTAGAATTCTGAATTCCCAGTATAAGAAGCAATAGCGCCAGCTGTGTGATGTAATCAGTACCAGGCCATAATCTAGTCTCTTCCTTAAGGAACCAAACCCATCATATTTTTTCTTTAAATGTTATTTTAGACATTAGATATTTAGATGCTCTCTTTATCTCATTCTTCCCCTTTCCAGTGTCTCTTAACATTCATGTATGTGTTTTTCTCACTGACTCTCTGTTCTCAATATCTTAATCTCTTTCACAGGGTTTGTCTCTATCTATACCTCTCTTTCCCTCTCTTTCTCTCTCCCTCTCTCTCTCACACACACACAAAGATGAATGTCATTTGTGAGTTCTATCATAAGTCTGATTTAAGAATATGACATTTGTTTTAACACCACAGCCTGCTTCTTCAGAATTGCTCTACTCTGTACTCATTCAATCAATTCTAATTTTTCCAGATCATTTACATTCTTTCTATTGTTTCACTCTTGCTGAATAACAATCTCACCATCTGGACTGTAATAGTTCAGTGAACGAACGTCAAAGTTCTAAATGTAAAAGTTCTTTACCAACAAAAGTTAGTTATTTTTCCAGTCTTTGCCCTGTGGCACACCATGGCATGCTCCAGTGCACTGACTGCTATTTGAATCTCCAATCACATTTAAACATGTCTACCTAAAAGCGACATGTACAATGACACAGGAATCACATTTCCTATACTAATTTCTACATTTTCTCTCCCCAGCAATGGAACATCATTGTGTGGCTATGCATGTGGAACTATAGCCTGCACATTTCTATGTAAAATATAAACACAACTTGCTCATGTGCACACATGCACAGAAACACACACACATCCATACACTCACACACACAGACTTCTGATGAGCTAAGTTTGTAGAAGGAGGAGGTTAGAGTGAGTTGAATGACTACAGAAAGGAATCATTGTTTGCAGTTGACTAAATCAGCTGACTCACTGGTCCTCATCCATAATGTGCGTGTCCAGTCACCCAGGGGTAACTGTGACTTGACTGTTGCTAAGCTATTAACAGGGCTTCCCCAGGGGCTGAAATGCAGAAGCTGTAGGAGAAGTTGGCTCGATCCCTGGGTTGGGAAGATCCCCTGAGGAGGGCATGGCAACCCACTCCAGTATTCTTGCCTGGAGAATCCCATGGACAGAGGAGCCTGGCAGGATATGGTCCATAGGGTCTCAAAAGAGTTGTATTCAACTGAAGCAATTTAGCATGCACACAAGCTATTAATAATATAGCTATAAATCTCATCTTCATGTACTACTTGTAGTCACACTAATAGACAGGTATTATTTCCGTATCTTAGTGATGACTTGACGTGCTGTATTCCTCTACCTGTGGCCACAGCAGCCCCTCTCCTTGACCCACATGTTCTGATAACCATTTCTTCCAGTTGTTCTCTCAAACCTGAAGAAAGTAAAGAAGCTTCTAACTATGCTAGATGCTATTTACTAGATGCTACCACATTCCTTGTTGAATCTCTCAACCCTGCCTGTTCCTCTTCATTAATAAAGAGCTGCTACATTAGACTCTTCTCACTAGTCAAGTCAAAGGAGTACAGGCTTATTCAACAGCACAAAGGTAGACAGTAAGAAAGATGATGTAGTCAACTAAAAGCTGGGTAGATAAGATGGAGAGGAAGGAGGGAAAATGAGGAGACATTAATGTTGTTTCCAGTCAGGAGTCAATGGAGACCATCTAAAACCAAGCACTAAAGCTCTTTTATAAAGTTATTGTTATAATGATCATTCTTGAACAACAAATACACAAAACAAGGCTGGTCAAACAGGCAATTCAGTCAAGCTTTTGAAACAGAAAGAATAGCTTACTAAGACAAAACTAAGACCAAACATATTTCTGATATGAGAATGTACTCAACTTGACAGCATAAAAAGATGTTTACACACATCTTTGATCACAAAGCCTACTATTGGCCTGGGACAGTCACAGGGCCAGTTGGCCAGCCCTGATGCCAACCCCCCTCCCAAGGCAGGGCAAGGGGGGTGGTGGAGCAGGGGGGTAGTAACTTTACTGACAGGATCTGCTGAGAGCCATTGTGAACCCTGTAGCTAGAGTCAGAAGATAACCACTGCCAGGACCACTGCCCCGTCAACCAGCCACTTTACTCATTCACCAAACTGCTTTCCAAAACACTGGAAAAAATTTACCTCTACAATGTAACAGAATTTATCTCACCATGCATGCTGTTCTGCTTTCTTTTTTTCTTTTAAAGATTAGTGTTTATTTTTTTTAGAGTTGTGTAATTATAATCTTTGTTTACTTTTCTTTTGCACTTTTATTATAAAGTATATTTCTAAGAATTGTATCTTTTCACTGACTTCTGAATATTAATTTGTGCCTATCTATACTACTAAATTCTCTTATTGAGTGATTTTTCAGCATGAATTTTCCAAGCATATGCTTACATCATCAGAGAACAATTTTACATTTCTAACTTTTTAAATCTCAAGTCCAATATTATATCCTTTAGTCTAGTTCTGTAAGCTACTATCCCAAGAATATCGTTAAATAATACCGATGTAAGCGGACACTTTTGTTTTATTGTTTACTTGAATGAAAATGGTTCTAATGTTTCTTAAACACTTGCTGGCTTTGGGATAAGAAGTATATATTTTATCATCTTAAAGGCTTTAAAAACCTTTCATACCCAATTATCTAGTAGTTTCTGAGGTATAGACCAGTAATGTGGTTTAGAATGATTCACAGATAGCAACTGTTAGCAAAAATAATTAGAAAATAATCTGCTTTTTGAAATCAACCCTAAGAAAATATTTAATAATTAGAGCCATATAGAAGAGTTATATACAAAGATTTTTAGCCCGGTGTATATATATCATAGTAGGACAATCTAGCTCTATATGGTAGTGAACCAGTGTTCACTGTTTCACTGAACCAGCGATTCAGTGAGGTATGATTCAGTGAACCAGTGTTAATGGTACCACCAGCCAGAGGGAATATGACACAGTCATTAAGACACACACTTAAGAAATACATAGTAACATTATTTAAATAAAAAGTATAAATTATACTGCTAAGCATAAATATGCAAAAATACAGATAGAAATATAACATATGAAAAATCATGTAGCTTTAAGTAACAGAACCATAATGTTTAACCTTTTTTTCCTACTTTTCTATGTTGTAAAAATTTAATGAGAATGTATTGCTTTTATATTAGAGAGTAAACAGTAAAATTTATTGGATGTAGGGAATTTGGTATCAAGGAGGAAGTTAAGCATAAACTACTCCAGCACTCTGAAGTTACTTTGATTTTAGATTCAAGAAAAAGAAGTGCAACCAATTGTTGACCAATGATACGTGCAGTTAATTGTCAGTTAATTATTTGGGCTTTTTTTTTTTTTCCAAAATTAGCTGGCAAGAGCCTCAATAGAATTAGCCATACTAACCAGATATTTTGGCCATTCATATGCTTAGCTGGAGAACAAGGCTATAGAAAAGGTGATTCTCTTACACCAGAAACCAGAGCAACAGTTACAGCAGGTACCCAATTAAGTCCATTTGACTGTAGGGAGGAGTGTGATGTCAAATGCTCACGCTGACATTTTCTTCCCCAAATGTATAAACATACCTGTACTTACTCTACCTCTTTTTCTTCCTTTCCTGCCCTTACGCCTTGTAATTGTCTATTGTGAGCTTAGTATTTCTGCTCTGTTTTGCAGTCCTATTTAACTTTGAGGGGCAATTAACCATGGCAAGGGAAATGGTGATATAGAAAAGATTTATCTTAAGACTCCCCTAAAGAAGGTGGTGATCCAAGCCCCATTCGTGGTTATGGTCTACAAGCTTCAGGATTCTAGACAGAGGCAGTTTCTCACACTGCACTTGAGTCCACTCCTTTTTCATTTGTCCCCTCTGGGTTTTATTCCCTTATTTATTGGTAACATGTTGTACCTAGACAATGAAAAACATTCCTTTTAAAGATGACTAAAAATAATTATTCAATCAAAATAGCCTGCTCAAAGATCTGTCACCCTTCAGTTTTGTGTCTGTCATTTTTGTGTTTTATATTTATACCAAAATCTTTCAAGTCTTTCTCTGATAAATTCTCTAGGTCTTAGGCTCCAATTCTCATTTGCACATTGCTCTTCATATTGGCAGCTTGCCTTTCCATTATCTTTCAACTGAATACTTTTATAAATTAGTCAGTGCTTTTCATATTAACAACCTGACAGCTCTTTCTGTGTATAATATCTTGCTGACATGAATATAACTTTGATTTGATGTTGACAGACAAATCTGTACCACTGGTGGATTTTCAAATTTTACAGGAATAGCACTCAAAGGTGGCCATGAAGTTACTGGTATGACTGATTCTGTGGCAGTAGAATTGAGCCATAGACCCATGCAGGACTAGGATACTTGATAATTATGGAATTATCAAGTTTTGTCAAATTATTAAGTATTTGATAATTATTTAATGAAAACTATAACATATAAACGTCATTTACAGCTCACTTTCACATTCATACTTTATTCTATCTTTCAAATGACCTTGAGACTGTGGTATTATTGTTGCTAATAGCATGAGAGTCCAAGAATCTGAGGTGGAAAGAGCATGAATAGCTGCTTTCCAAAGCCAGTTAACAAATGGCAGAAAAGACATTACTGTTCAATCAAATTCTTATCATCGCGGATGGGCAGTAACACCTGCTCCTGTAAAGTAAACCTATTAAATTTTAATAGCAACAATATGATCCTGCTACTGTAAATACATTGAAGCAAGGCTACTGACTGGTCTGCTGTTAATATTTTTTATTCATTCTTCTAATCTATCTTGTTTATGTGCTGTCATTGCATAATTGAAACCAAACTATACTCATACATTATTATCTCTTTTTCATATAAATTATAACATGCTCTTTGAAAACATCATTTTAAATGTTTCCATAATCGCTCATCTCATTTAACCATCCTCTTACTGTTAACCATTTAAGCCTTACTATTAATCATATAAATGTACGTGTGTGTTTCCAGGATCATTCTTATGCATAAGGCATTTCACTTTATTTCCTTCGATAAATTTCTATCAGTGAGTGAAAAAGTACTATTTTTTAGGTTCTCAACACACTTTGGAAAATTACTTTCCAAAGGACTGTGTGATTAACATTTCCATAGCAGTTTATGAGAAAATACTCTTGCAAGAATTATTATTCATGTTTTTTAAATTTAGATGAGCTCATAGTCCAAACATGTTATTTTGTTGTTTTAATTGACTTTTTGTGACTTGTGACTTAATATTTTCCCATATGTATATAGCATTTTACCATTTGTATTTTCACTAGTATAAACTGTTTGTTGATTACTTATTCTTCTGAATCTGTCTTAAGTGCACAATTTATATATGTGCCTTGTATACGTCTATTTGTTAAACACTTTAGCCCTTTCTCTGTAATATGTTTTGTAAATATTCTTCAAATGTGTAGTATGCTTAATAAATTGCTCTTTTAATTGTGAGCAACAGTTTTTTTAAAAAAGACATTTAAAAAAAAATAAAAAAAATAAAAAAGACATTTAATTGATGTGAAATCTACTACTATTGCCAATGTGATGTCTTTCATTGCTTTTCTTTCTTTTTTTCATTTTTTTTTCATTTATTTTTATTAGTTGGAGGCTAATTACTTCACAACATTGCAGTGGGTTTTGTCATACATTGACATGAATCAGCCATGGAGTTACATGTATTCCCCATCCTGATCCCCCCTCCCACCTCCCTCTCCACCCGATTCCTCTGGGTCTTCCCAGTGCACCAGGCCCGAGCACTTGTCTCATGCATCCTACCTGGGCTGGTGATCTGTTTCACCATAGATAATATACATGCTGTTCTCTCGAAACATCCCACCCTCGCCTTCTCCCACAGAGTCCAAAAGTCTGTTCTGTACATCTGTGTCTCTTTTTCTGTTTTGCATATAGGGTTATCATTACCATCTTTCTAAATTCCATATATATGTGTTAGTATGCTGTAATGTTCTTTATCTTTCTGGCTTACTTCACTCTGTATAATGGGCTCCAGTTTCATCCATCTCATTAGAACTGATTCAAGTGAATTCTATTTAACAGCTGAGTAATATTCCATGGTGTATATGTATCATTGCTTTTCAAAATACAAGATGTCCATGCAGAGGGTTGAAAAATATTTCTTAATATTTTTCTGGTCTCTTATGACTTGGGGTTTTATTAAAACTATTACTTTAAATTTTTCATTGAATATATTCTAGTGCTATTGAAAAAACATTAATAATTGATATTGATTAATCAACAGTCTTAATAAGATTTATTGAATGATTCACATATCTCATTGATTTTTGATGTTTAATCATGTAATTGTCTTTTACATAAAAGAGTCTCTTCTGATCTAGTTATTTTGTTACTTTGGTTTAGTATACTGTCATTTTTATAGTTTAAATTATAGCATACGAAAAACTTAATATCTGAAGAATCTACTCTATTCTAATAGAATAACTTAATCCATTCTAAATATATTTTAGAGTAAATAATTAACTTCATAGTCATGGACAAGAGTTCTCAGGTTGTCCTGATCTTTTTCTTTTTTGAAAAAAGTGGATGGTACGAAGCCAGAAGAAATGAATACAAACTCTTTGAAAGATATACAAATATGCTGGGGTTTTCTCTCAGTGTTGAAATACTTGGTCCTGGCTGTCACTTTTTGTAAGGAAGCTGATGAACAAATGAAGGGCTCCTTACTAAAAGGTTAACAGTTACTGCCAGCCTCAGGCAATGAATGCATCCGAACACCCAGTGGGAAGAGGACAGGCAGACAGTAACAGGGAGGGGACTGCCTTCAGTGACACAGAAAACTCACGACTTGTTTTGCTATGCAATGTTTTTATTACTTCAATTTCTATGGAAAAAAAGGAAGAACATGACTGGTTTGAGCTCAGTTATATGATTTAAAGAATTGAAGAACTGATGCTTTTGAACTGTGGTGCTGAAGACTCTTGACTTGGACTGCAAGGAGATCAAACCAGTCCATCCTAAAGGAAATCAGTCCTGAATATTCATTGGAAGGACTGATGCTGAACCTGAAGCTCCAATACTGTGGCCACCTGATGCGAAGAACTGACTCACTGGAAAAGACCCTGATGCTAGGAAAGTTTGAAGGCATGAGGAGAAGGGGACAACAGAGGATAAGATGGTTGGATGGCATCACCGACTCAATGGACATGAGTTTGAGCAAGCTCTGAGAGCTGGTGATGGACAGGGAAGCCTGGCATGCTGCAGTCCATGGGGTCTCAAAGAGTCAGACATGACTGAAGTGACTTAGCACCCACACAATCCCAACATGAGGACCCCGGCCATGACCTCATCCAAACATAATTATCTCTCAAAGGCCCCATCTCCAAAAACTATCATGCAAACTGGGAAGCAGGGAGGATACAATTCAGTCAATAGCATTCCACCCCAACTCCCCCAAAATTCACATGCTTCTCACATGCAAAACATTTATTCCATCCCAACAGCCCAGTTTTAATTTGCTCCAACATCAACTCTCAAAGTCTAATGTCCAAAATCTTACACAAATATAATACTTGAATTATATTTATAATTCAAGTCCTAGTCCAAGTTCAAAAGCCTAAGAACCAGGAAAGTCAACAGTGTTCAGTCTGAAAGCTGTCAGGTTCAAAACCCAAGAAGAACTAACTTTTCAGTTCAAGTCCAAAGGCAGGAAAAGACCAATGTCCCAGCTTATATTGTCAAACAGCATTACATTCTGGCTTTTGTTCTATTCAGTAATCAACTGATTGGATGAGATCCACCATCCAATTGGATGAGATCATCTTAGTCAAATATGGGGAGATTAAAGGTACAATTTATCCTGAGGCAAAATGTATCTCCAGCTGTGAACTACACAAAGCAGACAGGTTATGTGCTTCCAAAACAGAATGATGGGACAAGCATAGGATAGATTTTCCACTCAAAAAGGGAGAAATCAGAGGGAAGAAAGAGTTGATGGGCCCCAAGCAAGTTCAAACCTAGCATGGTAAATCTCATTAGATTATAAGGCTTGAATATAATCCTCTTTGGCTCCATGTCTTGCCTTCTGGCCCTAAGGGGGCGGCAGCATCACCTCCAGGGATCTGGTACCAAAATCCGTATTAGTCAAGGTTCCCAGAGAAACAGAACCAGTAGGATATCTATTAATATATGTACATATATATAGATAGAGATATACACACATACATGCATGCTAAGTCACTTCAGTCGTGTCTGATTCTTTGTGACCTTGTGGACTATAGCCCATCAGGCTCTATCCATGGGAATTCTCCAAGCAAGAACACTGGAGTGGGTTGCCATGACCTACTCCAGAGGATCTTCCTGACCCAGGGATCAAACCCACATCTCCTACGTCTCCTGCACTGGCAGGTGGGTTCTTTGCCATTAGGGCCACCTGAAAGCGTGTGTGTGTATGTGTGTGTGTGTGTCTGTGTGTGTGTGTGTGTCTGTGTGTGTGTCTGTGTGCACGCACGCGTGCCCGCTGGAAACCCAGGAGAGTTCATGGTATATTTATAATTCAAGTCCTAGTCCAAGTTCAAAAGCCTAAGAACCAGGAAAGTCAACAGTGTTCAGTCTGAAAGCTGTCAGGTTCAAAACCCAAGAAGAACTAACTTTTCAGTTCAAGTCCAAAGGCAGGAAAAGACCAATGTCCCAGCTTATATTGTCAAACAGCATTACATTCTGGCTTTTGTTCTATTCAGTAATCAACTGATTGGATGAGATCCACCCACATTAGGGAGAGCAATCGGCTTTACTCAATTCAAGTGTTAATGTCATTCCAAAACATCCTACAAATACGGACACACTCAGAATAATGGGTGGCCAAATGTCTGGACACCTTATGGCCCAGTCAACACATGAAATTAATCATCACAATGTTCCTCTTGATTTGTGGATTCTCTTTGACTACAAAGAGTGAACACAGACAAGTATTATGTCTATTTGATGAAATTCATCTTATAAATGCCTAGCTCTGGCTCATATCTTCTGTCTTCATGATTAGCATAATCTGCCTGCCAAGGGTAAAACGCTCAACATATGGATGTTTTTAAATCTCTAACAAAATGTTTCAATTTTATGTCCTGGAGAAACAGCTGTAGTTTGTTAGTTTATAATAGTGTTATGGGAAAATGTTACATAAGTCGATATTTCAGATAACCATTCCCATCTTTTTATTGGCCTTCTAAGGAAAAATTTCTCCTCTGCCCACTTTAGGTATCTGATTGGACCTAAGAATTAAACTGATGAAAGATAGACTAACAGGAGAAAAGCACAGAAATTTTATTTAGCAATTTTTTACATGGGAGACTTCACAAGAAAAATAAAAATCCAAAGAAGCCATCAGAACCATTTAACACACTGTGGGAAAAAGAGTGATAAACTGTGAAAAGATGACAAGAAGAAGGATTTGAGGCTGGGCAGCTAATTATGGAAAAGTAACTAGGAAAATAAGGGTTATTCTAGTAAGATTTGTTTCTATAAATTTCTCTTCCTCAACACCCTGTCTCTGTTGATAAGAATGTTCTCCTTCCTCCTGGTAAGGTTAAGCACTTGCTTTTAGGAAGAAAAAGCAAGGTTAAAGTGCCCCTCTTATATCTACTGTTTTTAAGGTGCCTTTAAATCAAAACATGGAGAAGGAAATGGCAATCCACCCCAGTATTCTTGCCTGGAGAATCCCATGGACAGAAGAGCCCAGACTCATGGGGCTGCAAAGAGTCGGACACGACTGAGCACCTAACACTAACTCCAGTAGTCATATATGGATGTGAGTTGGACTATAAAGAAAGCTGAGCACCAAAGAATTGATGCTTTTGAACTGTGGTGTTGGAGAAGACTCTTGAGAGTCCCTTGGACTGCAAGGAGATCCAATTAGTCCATCCTAAAGGAGATCAGTCCTGGGTGTTCATTGGTAGGACTGATGCTGAGGTTGAAACTCCAATACTTTGGCCACCTGATGCAAAGAGCTGACTCATTTGAAAAGACCCTGATGCTGGGAAAGATTGAGGGCAGGAAGAGAAGGGGACAACAGAGGATGAGATGGTTGGGATGGCATCACCAACTCAATGGACATGGGTTTGGGTGGATTCCAGGAGTTGGTGATGGACAGGGAGGCCTGGCATGCTGTGGTTCATGGGGTTGCAAAGAGTCGGACACGACTGAGCGACTGAACTGAATTGAACTGAAGAATATTTTAGAGAAATTTTGAAGTTAACTTGCAAAGCTTTTACTTGTATTTCTAACATCCATATTTGTCATTTGTTGTTCTCCTTGTATATACAGATTAGACAATTTCCCAACACAACTGCAAGTTTCTGCAAAGAGTTTTCATCTATCCATCCATTCATGAATCCATCAATTCATTAAACACATATACACAGACACACACACATACACACACACCTATATACACACATTCACACACACGGTAGGAGAGAAAGCAAGCATTAACAAATATTATGAACAAAAATAAACAGATCCCTGCCCTTGAGCAACTTACAATCTAGTGGAGAAGGAAGATGTTAACTAAAAAATCAGATAAATGTATAACTGCAATGCAGTGAGGGTATGATAAGAGGATTTCACCTAGCCAGGGAGATCAGGAAGAACTTCTCTCAGAAAGGAATGATGAAACCAAGATTTATTCGACAGATCAATAGAAATTAACAAAGGAAAACCTGGAGAGAATTGTTTAGTCTTGGTCAAAAACCTGAGCATACAGCATGGCCTGTACACAAGAGAAAAACTTAGCCAGTAAATGTGGAATGAAGAAAGCTTGAATGAGAGGATAAGATCAGGCTGAGAGATCACTAAGGGCCTTTTAAAAATTCATTTTGAGAAGTGACAGGGAAGGGAAGGAAGAATTCAGATAATGAATTCAGGTGAGTAGGAGAGGTTTGAAAAGTACAGAAGTTAAAAAATAATTCAGGCTTATATCCAGAGAAACCAGGGGACAAAGAATGGGACCTGGACTTGCAGGTGTGGAAAGGTGAGCTGGAAACAGTGTCCTGGAGATGAAGAAGCCCTCAGAAACAGCCCTGAAGAGAGTTAGCCTCTTCAGGGGTGGTTGCCTGGGGGGTTTCTTTCCTACTTTGTGTTGTCAATGAATATAGGATACCAATGGACTAAAGGAGATTTAGAGCCACAGAGCCGTCAGAGAACTGCAGTGAAGCCCTGCCATCACTACAACTGCTTTGCTGTAGACCTTGAACCTGCACACACTAAACCAGAGAAGACCCCTAATCCCCAAATTCACAAGCTTGGAGAAATCCTCTGGTTTCCCAGGTGTCTCACTTTCTCCTGAATTAAGTTTATTTCAGGCATCACACTTTTTTGCTTAGATGTTCACACTACAAGTTATTCTTTTTTTTAAAACTTTACTAGAATACTGCCTCTCAGTGAATGGTAACTTTTTTTTAAAAAAAGAAACTAATATTATGTAACTTCTGAAAATGTTTGCTTGTCACAAACAACAAAAGCAAAAATCAACAAATGGGACTACATCAAGTTCAAAAGCTTTGGAATAGCAAAAGAAACAACAAAATGAAAAGGCAGCCTACAGAACGGGAGAAAATTTTCACAAACCATATGTCAGATAAGGGGCTAATATCCAAAATGTATAAAGACCTAACACAACTTAATAACAAAAAAACAGTCTGTTTTAAAATAGGTGGAAGGACTAAATGGAAAATTTTTCCAAAGATGATATCAAAATGGCCCTCAGGCACATGAAAAGATGCTCAACATCATTAATTATCAGGGAAATGCAAATAAAAATCACACTGCGATTATCTCACATTTGTTAGAATGGCTGTCATCAAGAAGACAAGAAGCAATAGGTGCTACTGAAGAGGCAGTAAGAATAAACCCTTTCCCACTGTTGCTGGGGAATATAAATCGGTCTAACCACTATGGAAAGCAATATGGAGGTTCCTATAAAAGTCAAAATAGACCTACCTTACAATCCACAATTCCATTTCTGTGAATATACACAAAAGGAAATGATAACTATAATTTGACCATATATACACACCTATGCTTATGGCAGCACTATTCACAACGGTCAAGATATGGAGACAACTCAAGTGCTCATTGAATGGTGAACGGATAAAAAAGATGTGGTATATATACACAACGGAATATTATTCAACCATGAAAAGGAGGCTATCCTGCTATTTACAACAACATGGATGAGAGTGTTATGCTGAGTAAGATAAGCCAGGCAAAGGAAGATAAATACTGCATGACATCACCTATATGTGGAATCTTAAAAAAGCAAAAATGTAAAAGAAAAATCAGACTAAAATGGTAGTTACCAGGGGATAGGGGGTGTTTAAGGGGATAAACAAAAAATACTAAAATAGTCATAGAAATTTAATGCACAGCTTATTGAACATAGACAACATCAAACTGTATGTTATATGATAAATATTGTTACAGTGGCAATAATATTACAACTTATAAATGTTTCAAAGTAACATGAAGCCTTAGATTTGTACAGTGTTATATGTCCAATTTATAAATAAAAATTAATAAACAAATAAAAACTATTGCTTTTGAAAGAAGAAAACAACAGAGCAACCCAGAGAGGCAAAAGTTGAGGGTCAGCCACTGCCATCACTAGCTGGGTGATAATCTTGGAGCGTGAGCAAGCCAGACTCACACTTCAGCCAAATTACTGGTGACTTCATGTGCATCTTCAGGGGTGCTGTGAAAGGCTGAAGATGTTTACCTTGTTGCCCTCTTAAAAGGATGTGACTAGGTTAAGAAGGCCTGAAAAACTGAGGTGTTTATGTCCCCTCTGTTCTTTCTAGAAATTCTTACAAATTTTTAAAATATTAAGCATAACAAAAATTACCTTTTTTTGCCTCAGAGAGGTAGTTTTAAATTACCTATTATTGCTTCGACCTAACTGACCTCAATATTTAACCTAAAAATACTACAATATTTAACCTAGAAAATACTACCTCAGCAAAATGAAATAAACAATCAAGAAAGAGAAAATAAAGTAAAAAAAAAAAAAAAGGAAGAAAAGACCAAAGTAGCGCACTAAAAAAATAGTTCTCAGATCAAAGGCTCAGAGAGTGAGATTTATTGTGGGCACAAAATAGCTAGTCAGGAGAGCCTATGTCAAATGGGCAAATTAAATCATCTAATATGTAAGTGAAGGCACAGGCCATAATGTCTAAATTAAAACTGCATATATCAACCATGTGCTAATTATGACCAGTATAGTCATACTCATCTAGGTACACATGTTGTGGTTTTACTTTTAAATTGAAATAGCTGGACAGAAAAATCATCAGAAAGAATAACATAATAATTATACAGTAACACACTATCATTTGAAATAGGATATTGATCATTGGGATGATGCACATTTGTTATGCACTAATGCATTTCAACATACTAAAGTGGGATGATAGATGTGGAGTAATTATACAAAAATAGACAGCACATTTATCACTGTTTGTGGTTATTTCATAGCATTGGCATTTCCATGAATTACAACATGTTATCTCACATGTATACAAATGTTAAATCACTTATGGCAACAATTGATCATTAACCATAGCATATGCTGATGGGTGGCTCCTGTAAGACATTCAATTAAAGGAATGAATTTGGTGTTTAGGCTGTGCAATTAATTTGACAGGCATGCTGTAAGTTTTAAAGGTGATTCATATTTCATGCATTTTGTTGCTTCCATCTATAAGATGTTACTGACACGAGATAAATAAGCATGCTGAGAGTATGAAGTATTTTTCAATTCAGAAATAGGCTGTGATGTAATAATTGTTGGGGAATACCAATTAACCTGATCTCTGGGAGGAACGAGCTATCACTTCATCTCCCAAGACATACTGCTATCCAAGTTTCTGAGCAGCTACTAAGATTATTTACTAATTACTCTGGGACTAACCTGGGGAAGGAAATGGCGACCCACTCCAGTATCCTTGCCTGGAAAATGTTATGGACAGAGGAGTCTAATGGGCTGCAGGTCATGGGGTCGCAAAGAGTCGGGCACGACGGAGCGACTAACACTTACTTACTTACACACTGGGACTAAAGTAAGGAAAAATAAAATGATGGGGGGAAAAAGAGCAAGGTAAGATACAGAAATAAGCATATACAAAGAATATTCAAAGAGAATGGATGATGATCTGAGAAAGACCAGAGAGGAAGAAAAAGAATTAAATTTGTAAACAAAAGTTTCATTCAAATTTTATTTAATTCAACAAATATTTAAAGAGCATCTACTAAAAGATAAATCACTTTGACCTTCTTTGTCAAAATCAAAATCAAAGTCTTCACTAAAAGGTTCTTTAACTCATTTCTTCCTTTTTATTTATACCACCATCACTTAAGTTCAAATTCTTAATTTTTACTCCAGAATTTAAGAGGGTCATATGAATTTTCTGTCTCTCAGTTTGCATTTTCAATGTATCAATGTCAGATTAATATGTCTAAAACTGTTTGCGAAAGCATTATTCTTCATTTCAAAAGTTTTCAGTTGCCTACAGAAAAAGTTCAACTCGATTCAGTGTTTTGTACTAGATCCCACATGCCACACCCAAGAGTTATCATCTTGCAACTAAAAAAAAAAACAAAACTCACATGCCACAACTAAAAGATTTCTGGTTGCACAACCTGCCCCTCACAACCTGCACACTACAACCTGCCCACAACAACAAAAATGGAAGATCCCATGCACCACAAGTAACACAAGCACAGCCAAATAAATACTACAAAGAAAAACTGGTTTGGTTTAGTTTCTTTTTTTTTAATGTTTAGTTAAAAAAAAAAAAAAGATCCACCACCTGGATGGATGGCTGTATGTCTCTGTGGAGTCCTAGGTCACATTCATAGGCCAAAAACTACTTTTGCATACTCAACGCCTCTTTAGAAATTCCACTGCTCCTCAAATCTCTCCCAAGTGATTCCGGAAATTGTGAACAGTTTCTGGTGTGTTCTGTGAATCAGCCCGCTTGCCTGCCACACAGTGTGAGACATTTCATTTCTCCCTTGGCCCTGCTCTCTACGGATCCAGTCCCCTGTCTCTGCCAAGACCAAAAGCAGGAAGTCTGCTGCTGGCACCCTCCAAAAGCACAGACTCCACACCTGCCCTACCGAGACACCGCAGAGTGCCAGCGCCTGCCAGCATCTCCACCAGACTGCCAGTGCTCTATGTCAAGGACTGACACTTGAGCAGAGGGCAACTAGGCCTGATGTCATCAACCTTGTTATCTGCGCTCAATTCCTTGTCTCCTAGCCTAACAAAAGCTGCTGGCATAGTCTTCTGTTGCAGTGAAATTGCTGGCATGAATGCTGCTGATGCTTTGCATCCTCCGTGGTCCATCCTTGTTAATGTTTTCTTGGTCTTCCACTGCTGATTTACCCTGCAAGCTTTTGACGCAAGTCCATGAGACCAGTCAGAATATGCCCGAGGGGAGGAAACCATGTTTTCCAAAGAATCATGCATACAACCGACAAACCTGACTCTGCCCTTTCATTTCCCCTTAGGTGGAGGTTTGCCCAACCAATGTAAACAGGGGCTCAAGATTCTGATTTGGCCTGAAGATGAAGACTGACAAGGCTTTCTGGTCTGCTAGAGAGCTGGAGACAGAGACATCATTCAGACCCCCCTGGCCTTGAGTCTTTTTCCTCCCTCCTGTAAGGAGGTGGCCATGCAGATACTAAATCAGTAGAGTCAAATCCTGGTAAGCTCTCCCTTATGATTGTTAATGCAGATTTTTTTGGAATAGAAACACAGGCAGAGTATAGAATAATTTGTCTCCTTTATGAGTTCTGGTGTATATTTCCTGTACTAAAATTGTCAGAGGCACCAATGTACCCCAGAGGAGACTACGGACAAAAGTGAAAGTGTTAGTCACTCAGTCGTGTTTGACTCTGCAACCCCGTGGACTGTAGCCCACCAGGCTCCTCTGTCGATGGAATTCTGCAGGCAAGAATACTGGAATGGGTAGTCATTCCCTTCTCCAGGGAATCTGCCCGACCCAGGGATCGAACCTGGGTCTCCTGCATTGTAGGCAGATTCCTTACCATCTGAGCCATCAGCGAAGCCCACTATAGACATAGGAAATACACAAATATATTGCCTTGATTCCTGCCACCATCAGTATTATAAGCAAAGTAAATCAAGAACTTACAGCACGCCGGTTGGGGTGTGGTCAATTGCTACTAATCTGACCCACAGCAGCCGTGTTAAGAGACGGCAGCAGTACCCCAGCAAAGGCAGAACTGAAAACCAAAGGGACACTCCAAGGCATCAATTCCAAGGGTATAAGCACAAGCTAAACCAAGGCCAAAGTATCAGTTTTGTAAGCAGCCAGCAGAATAACCAGCTTAAGGCTCTAAGCAGTTCCTTGGAGCTCCCAGCTCAGCCATGTCATCCCTATAACGCAGAACTGTCCTTCAAACTATATGGCACAGACATGTGGGGCTCACTAAACACCCATGTGCTTTCCCCCACACCTTGCAAATAGCAACTATTTAGCTTATTCTGGCCAATGGACAGTGATGGAAAGGACTTGGCTCTCATCTCAGCCAAAGCATTTAAGAGCTGATGAGAAGCCCTCCATCCTTCTCAGCCATGGTGAATGCAGAGGACACAACTGAGATATTCTTGCTTCCTCGTGTCCGGGTGGAAGAAGGACCATGCAGGGCCCAGCCCCCACCACTGTTGGACTTTAATGAGTGAACAAACCTTTGTAAAGTCATTAAGATTTGAGGACTGGTTTTTTACATCATTATATCCCAACTATCAAAGTATCACCAGCAAAGCCCACTAGGGTCCTGGGGCAAATCAGACAAAATTCAGGTGATGAGGTCTAACCTCTTCGTTTGTGCTTAGTCTAATTTCACTTACCTGTCGGGGGGCTGTAAGCAGAGGACTCTCGCACCCACACTTCAGACCACAGTTTCCAGTGTAAACGGCTGAGCGACACCTCAGCTATGCGAGCTGCATGTAGAAGCGCTGCTGTGGCACCTCAGCTCAAGATGGCGGAGGCCAGGTGTGTGCAGAGACAGTGCACCCACCTGGCGCAGAGATCTGGAGCATGCGCAGAGCAGCTGCACCGGCCTCCGAGAGCTCCGCCCCCTCCCGGCAGACCAGAAGCCTCGAAAGCAGCCCCACCCACCATCTCTGCCTAAAGGGTGGGGTAGGAGGTGCGGGGGCTTCCACCATAGCTCAGTGGCAAAGAATCCACCTGCAGTGCAGGAACCGTACAAGACGAGGGTTCGATCCCTGAGTGGAGAATATCCCCTGAAAGAGGGTACAGCCTCCCACTCCAGTATTCTTGCTGGAGAACCCCAAGGACAGAGAAGCCGGGTGGGCTACAGTCCACAGAATCGCAAAGGGTCAGACAGGACTGAAGCGACTTAGCGCACCCACTCCCGCCGCACCCCCCGCCCCCGACACGCGCGCGTGCGCACGCAAAAAGGAATGGAAGAAACAGTGAGTGTGTGCCATACAGCAGCGCAGCTCACACCTCTCTCTTGATTAAAGAATACAACTTTGCTTCTGAACTAACTTCATCTTATTCTATTGACTTGAACACCACTCAGCAGAAGGATTCTTGTCAGTGCCTGACTCAAAAAAGTTAGTAACAAAATCTTTTACATCAGAAGATCTTGCCAGTCTCTACTAATGAACCCATATCCGTGGTTTGTCTGTTCTTTACTTAAGATCCCATATCTTATTTCTAGTTGATCCTTTGGATATTCCAGTATTTCTTGGGCCATCTGTACTCAGACTATGAACTTGACTCCCTTTGATGAAACCAAATGTGTTCAGTCGCTTAATCGTGTCTGAATCTTTGCAACCCCCATGAGCTGCAGCATGCCACACTTCCCTGGCTTTCATTATCTCCCAAAGTTAGCTCAAACTCATGTCCATTGAGTCAATGATTCCATCCAACCATCTCATCCTCTGTTGCCCCCTTCTCCTGCCCTCAGTCTTTTCCAGCATCAGGTCTCTTCACATCAGGTGGCCAAAGGACTGGAGCTTCAGCTTTCAGCATCAGTCCTTCCAATGAATATTCAGGATTGATTTCCTTTAGGATTGACTGGTTTGGTCTCCTTGCTGTCCAAGGGACTCTCAGGAGTCTTCTCCAACACCACAGTTCAAAAACATCAATTCTTCCGCACTCAGACTTCTTTATGGTCTAACGTTCACATCTGTACATGACTACTGGAAAAACCATAACTTTGAATATGAACCTGTGCCAGCAAAGTGATGTTTCTGCATTTTAATGAGCTGTCTAGGTTTGTCATAGCTTTTCTTCCAAAGAGCAGGCGTCTTTTAATTCATGGCTGCGGTCACCACCTGGAGTGATTTTGGAGCCCAAGAAAATAAAGTCTGTCACTGCTTTCATTGTTTCCCCATACATTTGTCATGAACTGATGAGACTGAATGCCATGGTCTTAGTTTTTGGAATGTTGAGTTTTAAGCCAGCTTTTTCACTCTTCTCACTCACCTTCCAGTACTCTTGCCTGGAAAATCCCATGGACGGAGGAGCCTGGTAGGTTGCAGTCCATGGGGTCGCTAGGAGTTGGACACGACTGAGCAACTTCACTTTCACTTTTCACTTTCATGCATTGGAGAAGGAAATGGCAACCCACTCCAGAATTCTTGCCTGAAGAATCCCAGGGATGGGGGAGCCTGGTGGGCTGCCATCTATGGGGTCGCACAGAGTTGGACACAACTGAAGCGACTTAGCAGCAGCAGCAGCATTCACCTTCAGCAAGAGGCTCTTTAGTTCCTCTTTACTTTCTGCCATTAGTGTAGTGTCATCTGTGTATCTGAAGTTACTGATATTTCCCCCGGCAATCTTGATTCCAGCTTGTGATTCATCCAGTCTGGCATTTTGCATGATTCACTCTGTATATAAGTTAAATACAAAGGGTGACAATATACAGCCTTGATGTACTCCTTTCCCAATTTGGAACTAGTTCATTGTTTTATGTCTGGTTCTAACTGTTGCTTCTTGACCTGTTTCTCAACAGGCAGGTAAAGTGTTCTGGTATTCCCATCTCTTTAATAATTTTCCACAGCTTGTTGTGATCCACACTGTGGTGGCTTATTTGCAAAGTCACATCCGACTGTGGCCCACCAGGCTCCTTCATCCACGGGATTTTTCTGGCAAGAATACTGGAGTGGGTTGCCATTTCCTTCTCCAGGGGATCGTCCCAACGCATGGATCGAACTCTGGTCTCCTGCCTTGCAGGCAGATACTTTACTGACTGAGTCAAAGGCTTTAGCATAGTCAGTGAAGCACAAGTAGATGTTTTTCTGGAATCCCCTTGCTTTTTGTATGATCAAATGGATGTTAGCAATTTGAACACTGGTTCTTCTGCCTTTTCTAAATACAGCTTGTACATCTGGAAGTTCTTGGTTCGCATACTGTTGAAGCCTGGCTTGAAGGATTTTGAGCATTATCTTGCTAGCATGTGAAATGAATGCAATTATATGGTAGTTTGAACATTTTTTGGCTTTGCCCTTCTTTAGGGCTGCAATTAAAACTGAAATTCTCCAGTCCTGTGGCCACTGCTGAGTTTTCCAAATTTGCTGACATATTGAGTGCAGCACTTTAACAGCATCATCTTTAGGATTTGAAACAGCTTAGCTGGAATTCCATCACCTCTACTGGCTTTGTTTATAGTATTGCTTCTGAAGACCCACTTAACTTCACACTCCAGGATGTCTGGCTCTAGGTGATGCCCACACCATCATGGTTATCTGGGTCATTAAGATCTTTTTTGTATAGTTCTTCTGTGTATTCCTGTCACCTTTTCTTAATATCTTCTGCTTCTGTTAGGTCCATACCATTTCTGTCCTTTATCGTGCCCATCTTTGCATGAAATATTCCCTTAGTATCTCTAATTTTCTTGAAGGGATCTCTAGTCTTTCTATTCTTTCCCTCTATTTCTTTGCATTGTTCACTTAAGAAGGCTTTCTATCTCTCCTTGCAATTCTTTGGAATTCTGCATTCAGAAACCAAGTGACTCAGGGGCAAAAAGAGGAGGACCAGGAGAGATCCCCAAGACACTGTGTGCAGAGGTAGAGAATATATTTTAGGAAACGTGTTCCTCTTCTATACCTAAACATTGCCAGAACAAGCTCTGTTTGATCTCAAACCAGAACCTTCACTATATATTTGAAAAAACAGCACATTATTTCTGTGTTAAAAATACATTCACAATGACCAACTCTTTGCCAAGCTACACTTGACTACTTTTTCAGAGCTAGAACCTCAGTAGAGCACCACACAATTCTTATCTGTGTGTAACCACCACTAGACTCAACATAGTTATAATACGTGAGAGCTAGTTGATGTTGTTACTAATCTAACATTTAGAAATAGGAAATGTTCCCACTTCTACCTAAATGTCATGTGTAAATGATTCTGGACAGATACCTGTGATGAGAAGAAAATGATTATGGATTAAAAAAATTACCCTGTACTACTCTCTCACCATTTGAAAGGCATATAAAAAATATTTATGAGACACATTAAAGAGCTTATTTTGCTAGTGTCAACTCTAAATGATCATTTCCAGTGTTCTCTAGAGTATATTTTTATAACAGTATCAATTTATTATAAAGGTCAATATTTTTTTCTCTTTCAAATTCTTTCAAGTAGATTTTTAAAGTCCATTTTCTGAAGTATTTAACATTCTAATAAACCACTGCAAAATTACCAGGAAAGTCCTATGGGATTCTTTTCTAAAAACATACCATTTGATGCAACATGAACCTGGGTTACAGTAAAACATCATTAAGAAAAGGTCAGCTCTGAAAAACAAAGAACAAAGATAAAAAAAAAAAATCAGGCATCTTGGAAACACCAGGGTCAACAGAGTTTATTCAATGCAGTCTTTCAGAGTATAAAGCTTGAAGTTCTTAAGTGATAGTTTTCCAAGGAGATGAAAACACCCATTTTGTGTTAAAACTGATCTGGTATCCTCTTTATCCCATCATTTTGATGAATAGTCACTTGGTTGGATTTTTTTCCCCCTGGATACTGTGTCTCTCAAATGTGAAAGGAGATTTGCATTGTTAAGACCAGTTTTTAGTGATCTTTGCAGCCACAAATTCTATTTTGGTATGTAGTGCTCAAATACAGAGATTTGCTGAATGAATAAATGAGTCTTCTCTGGGTCCTAGGACAGGTATAAAAGTGAAAAATACTGTCAGGTCACTTTTCTACAAAGCACCACTAACTGGCTTGATGCTTTTTCCACTGAGTTTTCTAAACAGACCAGCTATCTCATTAATGAATAAGCAGGCTTGGGTGGTTTTCACTCCACACCCAGTCCCTCAGCTTTCTTCTGAGAATGGGTCAGGGTCAAGGAAAAGAACATTCTATTTATAGGCTGTGCCTGGGTATAGAGCTCTGTCCACAGTGAGCCTGGCTGAGTGCATCCTTTCTTCTTGGCAAGACTTCTTTGATGCCACACTTGGTAGAAGGCTCCTCTTGAGGGCAGCCTGCCCGACCGAGCCGAACTCTAGATGTTGAGGTCATTGCTTTCTTGTTCTTGCTCCTCTCTGGTTTGTTTTCTCATGGAGGGATGAAATTCCTGCATGCACTTAGGAGGAAAGGGGCAATGCTCACATGTTTTGAGAACACAGATCTATTTCTAGCTTGGATTAAAGCTGCCCCGCCTGCAATCCAGCCAAGATCACTATTCATATTGCAATTTGTGCCCAAAGCCCCAGCGAATAACCTTGGACTCCTTGTCCTGCCTTTATCCTTCATGCACTATTTTTTTCTTTCTCAGAAGCCTTAATGGCTCAGACAGTAAAGAATCTGCCTGCATTGTAGGAGACCTGGGTTTGATCCCTGGGTCAGGAAGATCCCCTGGAGAAGAGTATGACAATCCACTCCAGCATTCTTGCCTGGAGAATTCCATGGACAGAGGGGCCTGATGGGCTACAATACATGGAATCACAAAGAATTGGACATGACTGAGTGGTTAACACTTTCTCACACTCACAAAAGTAGCAGCTGTTGTATAATAAACTTTTACACACTTCTGAGATTCTGTCATTTCTCTTTTTACCTAGGAAATTCTATTTCCACAACACTCCCCCTAGCATAGCTCAGATCTGCTTCACTTCTGACAACTCAACAACACTGCTTCATATCTACAAACTCCAACTAATATAGAGTTATAAAGAAGCCCAAAAACTGATAATCTTATTCACCTTCTTGACTGCCCTAGCCCTTTGTTAAAAGAAAAGGAAATATGACAAATAAAAAAAGGCAAGTTTAGTGTTTATTCATTTTAAGTTTTACAATGAAAAATATGACAACCTGGAAATTTTTATATAGCTTAAAAATAAGAGAAATGTTGCCTTTCATATATTTTTAAAAATATATTTAGGCCAAAGTTGTCCATGATGAAAGATCAGCTTGAAGGGCAGTGTCACACCTATCTCAGCCAGCAAGGAGCTGTGCGGGGAGTTTTATTTTTTTAACCTCTGCTAGGATACCTTCTGAATTGCCATAGTAATGTTTCAGTATTGTTTCTGAATTGATATCACCTGTACAGCAACCAATTAGGCATACATAAAGGGAAATGGCTAAATCACTATGGCCAGATAAACCCATGCAGAAAGGTCCTCTGGGGCATTTTACACTACAAAGTCCCTCTTAACACTGGAAAATGGATTTGTGTAGAAAGGCCCCTGAGCCTACTTTGGCCCACTGTGGGGTCGATTAGAAACACCTAAACAATAGATTAAAAAGCACCAGATTCTTGAGGAGAGATCATTGCAACAAAATCCCATCTTTTCTGTCCATCTGCAGAAACCAACAACAATTGTACCTTCCATCTGTTGCCTAAAATCCACTCCCTTGCTGTCACTTTGAAAAGACACTCTGTATGGAACAGATTTCAATCCTTTCAACAGAGAGTTGGGAGAATGAAATCAGTCTGGTACATGGGAATTAGATCAGAACACGGATTCTAACCCAGAGTCTGCCACTTATGTGTGTTACCACAGGCAAAGTGCCTAACCCCCTAAGCTTCAGTTCTTTCATACATAAACTGGGTACACTCTGAACCTCTTAACTAGCTTTCAGAGCTGCTATAAGGATTGTTGTTGCTGCTGTTCAGTTGCTAAATGGTGTCTGACACTGCAACGCCTGAATTGCAGCAGGCCAGGCTTCTCTGTCTTCCACTATCTCCCGCAGTTTGCTCAAATTCATTGAGTCCATGATGCTAGCTAACCACCTCATCCTCTGTTGCCCCCTTCTCCTTTTGCCTTCAATGCCTCCCAGTATCAGGGTCTTTTCCAATGAGGTGGCTCTTTGCCAAGGGACTGGATTGCTATAAGGATTAAAGGTCTTCCCAGGTGGCTCCCTGGAGGCTCAGTCGGTAAAGAATCCACCTGCAATGCTGGACACACCGGTTCGATCCCTGGGTTCAGAAGATCCCCTAGAAGAGGACCTGGCAACACCCTCCAGTATTCTTGTCTGGAGAATCCCATGGACAGAGGAGCCTGGCGCCCTACAGTCCGTGGGCTGCAAAGAGTCAAGACATGATTGAAGTGACTGAGTATGCACATGTAAGGATTAAACCTGTGATTCTCAAGCTTTAGCCTTCCCTGGTGGCTCAGAGGTTAAAGCATCTCCCTGCAATGCAGGAGACCGGGGTTCGAACCCTGGGTTGGGAAGATCCCCTGGAGAAGGAAATGGCAACCCACTCCAGTATTCTTGCCTGGAAAATCCCATGGAGGAAGGAGCCTGGTAGGCTATAGTCCACGGGGTCGCAAAGAGGCGGATACGACTGAGCTACTTCACTTTCACTTTTAGGATCACTTGAAGGGATTGTTATAACAGATGGCTAGACCCCAGAGTTTCTGATTTAGTAGATCTGGGTTGAGGGGTAGGCAAGAGTTTCTAACAAGTTTCCAGATTCCATTGATGCTGCTGGTCCAAAAACCACAGGTTGAGAACCACTGAATTAAAGGAAAAAAGATAGATGTCCTTCTGTATAAGAAAAGCTCCAACATCTGTGCTTCAGGCCCTATCTTCTTCTGCCTTCCCAAATGTCAGTCATCCTAAAAAACCCATCCCACTCCCTTCCCAGTGAGTTATCACTACTTCCTCAGAACTAGCCCTTTAGGCTGACCACGTGTTAGGCCTTCAATTTTTTTTAAATCAATGAAATGAAGTAATATATTTTAAAGTGTTTAGCAATAGTAAACCAATATATACACACGGGAACAAGTGTTAATCATCAAATAGGCTATCCTGTTACAAAGATACCCGAGAGTGAGCCGTGGTAGGGCAATCATGACCTATGAGGTCCTTCAAGAATCCAAGTGTCTTCCAATTTGTTGTTCTACCATCTTTTGAGAGTATTGTCTTCATCTATATGGTTAAAAACAGTTCATCACTATACTCATAAAAACAGTTCACTACTATGATCATATTCCAGACCCTCTGCAAAAGAAAGAGGAAATTTGGGCAAGGGAAATGACCCATCCCCTAAGACATCCACTGGCCTACATTTCGACACCTATCTGCAAGCAAGGCTGGGAGATGAAGTCTCTATATGATCATTCATATGCCCAGCTACTGTTTAAAGATAAAAGGAAAAATGTATACTAAAAGTAGAAATATTCATAGAAGATCCTTTTTGGTCACCGCAATCTTCCTGCACACAGAACACACTTAACGCTCCTTCCCAAAATTTATATCTTGAAGACCCATCTTATTCCTGCCTTAAGCTCAAAGGTCAGGATCTCTGACTTGTGCACAAGAAGATGAAAAACAAATTCCAGGAAGAGCAGTTCATATTTAAGAATATTATCTTGAAGTTGTGCATTTCACTTTTCACATTCATTGGCCCTAATTTAGTCAAGCTCTCTGCAAAGAAGACCAGAAAATACAGTTTCCAGCAGGGGTGGAGAGTGGGGAGGAAGAATGTATTCTGCTAACTCATAGGTTTTTGATTGATTTTTTTCTTCAATTTGGAGGAGGAAGGAAAATTAATTGTAACTAATCTCTATACAGGTATGTTTTTTGTCTGTCACATTGTCTTCCTCATTGTGGATGTTTAACAATTCTTTGCTGAATTGTCATATTCTAAATATAAAAATAAATACCAGGAAACTAGATGTGTAGACCAGAACACTTTCACTCTTTTGAAATAATTCACCAATTAGTTTAATATGCCCAATATGTCATATTATTTCTTGAACATTATGGAGACAGAAAAGTAGTTATGTTAGTTAAATTTTTAACATGATTAGATTTTTAATGAGTACTATTGTGAACAGGTCTTTTATGATATATTACAGGTGAAAAATGGTGTTACAGTGCCATTAACTAAAAGCCATCTTTTGCAATTCAAAATCAAAAACAGAAGGGCCCAAATTTATTTTTCTTCTGATGATCTGCCACATAAGTATACACAAACAGGATCTAAAAATAGGCATAGTTATCATTTATTAAACATCACAGATTTATGTATTATTTTCTATGCCTCCCAACAATTCTACAAAGGTGGTACCTTTGTCCTTAGTCTTAGAATAATACACTTTAGAGAGGTTAAAAAAAATAACAATAAAATTCAGAAAGGTTGGTAACATTTATTGATACTGATATCCCACAATTTTGGTAATATCAAGAACTGATTTTTTGAGTGCTTAATGATTGAGTAGAAAGTATGTAGATGCAGTCTCACCTAATCAAACATCTGGGGCAATGAAGACTTGGTGTAAAAAATAAGCCATTTTTCTCTTATTAAAGTGTATGATGTGCAGGCCTGACAAGTTTGATTATTACTGAGAAAGAGTTCTGTCATGGTATTATGCTTCCCATATTGAATTATATTTTTCTTTATAACTGGGGGCATTTACATGAAAACAAGAGTTTGTTTCCAAGAGTTTAGCTGTTTATGTATTGCCTGAAGTCACGATTCTCCCTTTGGGTATGACAATTACTTCCATCATAACCAATTGAGAAATGAAATATAAAAGCAAAATTGTTTCTAAATTAATGGTTTTTAAAAGTTTCCCAGGGAGTTGTCAGACAACTCTAAATATCTCTATGCTCCATATCAATTTCCAACCTGGAAAACTGGTAAAACTATACTAAAAAGAAAGTGGAACCACTGTAAATAAATTTAATTTTGCCCCCTATAAAGGAACAAATTTCTAAATTACAGAAAAGAATTTAAAGTAGAATTTATGCTAATATTTGTAGCAGATATTGTTTTACACAAGCAAAGGGCCTGTTCCCAACTTAACATCTCCAAATGAGATGTCCTTTCACATGAAGTCACTATCACTGGGGCCAGAGGTATTGTGCCTAAGCTGATATGAGATGAAGATTTACATACACAGACCTCTGAGGAATCACAACTGATCGAAGTAAACTCACAGAAGCATGCACACAGACATGTACTTTCATGATCGAGGCTCCCCTCCCTTGCAAATGTAGGGGACCAAGTGTTCTCTGCCTTCTGTAAAGTACCTAGTGTTCTGAGTGGGTGGCACTTAGTGGCTCTGAATTGATATTATTTGGAATGGGAATGTTCTTGAACCATTTAGTCACTATTGCTGTGCATATGTATGCATTCATACCAGAGCCCACAGTTCAGAGATCATCTTGTCATGATTGGCCCCACCCAATGTCTAAGCACATGTATACCTTCACATTTTGCTGTTGTTATTGTCGTCCTTGCTACAAGCAGTCATTCTATGCATGTTTAATGAATGGGGAAATATGAATGTTAATGTTATAAAGAACCAGGTATTAACAAGAAAACAGATCAATGAATAGAGCAAAAATAGGATGCAGGTGTTTTAAAAAAGGAAATTAGAGGGGATTAGGTTAACCAAGATTTGATACATGATCCTGGGACTGTGGTTCATACACCCTGTCCTAGATTCACAGATCAAAAGGTCCAAAAGACCCTGAATGCTAAGATACAGAGCTTAAAGCAGTCAAGAGATGTAGGTGATTAAGATTTTATGTTTAATAATTACACTTGCAATAATTTTTATGAACTGATGATGAGCCATAAGAAGTTTAACAATGTTTTCCAAAAACTGGAACAGAATTCTGAAAGAGTGACTGACATGTATAAAAACCACAAGAGGGAGTAAATTTCAAGCTCCGAGCCTCTACCATAAGAAAGGAAAGATTTTGTGTGCTCAGTGCTTGGCATAACCTCTGCTGCTGCTGCTGCTGCTGCTAAGTCATTTCAGTCGTGTCAGACTCTGTGCGAACCCATAGACGGCAGCCCACCAGGCTCCCCCGTCCCTGGGATTCTCCAGGCAAGAACACTGGAGTGGGTTGCCATTTCCTTCTCCAATGCATGAAACTGAAAAGTGAAAGTGAAGTTGCTCAATCGTGTCCGACTCTTCTCAACCCCATGGACTGCAGCCTACCAGGCTCCTCCGTCCATGGGATTTTCCAGGCAAGAGTACTGGAGTGGGTTGCCATTGCCTTCTCCGGCATAACCTCTGACACATACTAAATATTCAACAATCTTGGTGACATACATACAAGCAGGATGAATATGTGATCATTCACGTGACTGATGAGTAACAGTGTCACTTACAGAACTGAGAAATCAGACGAAGGTCTCCTTCTCTTGAAAGTGGAACCTGACAGACCAGCAGTGAAATGGAGAAGTATTAAGAGCAACCCTAGCATTTTTGAGCCTCTCATTGGCCCAGTTCAGAACTCTCAGCTAGGGATGTAGCCCCAAGAGACACTTGACACTGTCATGACTGAGAAGGGGCTAGGGTGCATTTAATGGGTTGAGTATAAGGATGCTGTTGAGCATTCTGCAATGCGCATGACAATCCCTCCAAGGAAAGAATTGTTAAGCCCAAAATGTCAATAGTGTCAGGTTTGGGAAACCTTGACCCAACTGAATGGACTCCTCCACTCTTTCTGACTCCTATCCATCTTTCAAAGCCTAGCTGTTGCTTCTTACCTGGAGCTTAACTGAACCATTCTTCTCCATACTTCTCAAGAGAACTGAGTACCTCCTCTTCACCTGGGGTTCCTTTTCCCAAAGTACATTTTACCTATCTCTAGCATTGAACATATCACAAAGCATTGTAATCATAGTTATGTATCACTTTGGCTGAACTAAAATATAAAAATCACTACCACAAATTAAACATAAGGTCATATACTAGAGGTCAATTTCACTGTGACATGTGTCCTTCGAGTACAAAGGTAAGAAGTACTAGATGGAGAATTACCATCTTAGCAATTTTGTATCAGAGAAAGTGAAAACATTCAAGACCAGTCTGTAGACCCACCTACTAAGATGAACAGGGATAAGGGAAACAGGCCTATATGTAGAGACTAACAGTGGATGTCCTGGGGATACTCAAGTGTTCAAGTGGTTTAGAAATACTTGATCAAAATCCAACCAAAAAGGGATAGGTAAGTTTGAATAATGTGGTAGTGGTTTAATCACTAAGTCATGCCCAACTCTTGCTACATGGACTGTAGCCTGCCAGACTTCTCTGTCCATGGGATTCTCCAGGCAAGAATACTGGAGTGGGTTGCCATTTCCTTCTCCAAATTCACTCATTTGGCTGCATAAGGTCTTAGCTGCAGCACAGGAGCTCTCTAGTTGTTAGTTGCCCAGTAGCATGTGGGATCTTAGTTTCCCTATCAGGGATCAAACCCTTGTCCCCTGCATTGCAAGTTGGATTCTTAACCACTGGACCACCAGGGAAGTCCTTAGTATTTCATTAAATAAGTAAATAAAATGAAAAGACAGATAAACATGCTTGTAATCAAGTGTTCTAGCATGTAAACAAAAACCCTGAACAGGCTATTGGCAGTGGGGGTAGGGGGAGTGATATGGATAGAATATCCATATGGGAGGCCTATTCCTACTCTATGATTCAAGAAGAGGTTTGATGAGAAGGTCTGGGGGAAATGATGCAAGGCCCTGGACCAGGAGGAGGCAGCAGTGGGGGTCACTCACCAAAAGCAGACCTAATGATGTGAGCTGAGAGATGGGTGACAGGAAGAGTAGGCAGGAATTGAGTCTGGCAGGAATTGCTACCTGGGGAGACCTGGTACCAGTTTTGAGTGAAACATGAAACAGAGATGGTAAACTCTGCAGCCAGGTGAAACTGATGAGGATCTTACCTCTGGAAATGGTGGGATCAGTCTTGTTCTCCAAGTCAGAGTCATCACGTCATTCACAGAAAAAAAGATTATATTATAGATAAATATATATTATATTATAGACAGAAAAATTATAGAGACTGAGAGGAATAATAATTAATTTAACATGGTAAGATGCTAACATTTTCCCAAATGCAACAAAAAAATTTTTGTACTACTTGAGGAACATTGTTCCAGATTTGAAATGACTTAAAAAAAAAATCCTCTGTGACCGGCCCCTACATGGGATGGGAGAAGTGCTGTCCTCTCTAAGTTTCAACCAGGAGAGGAACTTCCTGAGTATCTCACCCAGTGGGTTGAGCAGGTTGATGGCATGGTGGCTCAGAGATGGTGCCACCATCAGAGAGGACCCTAAATTCTCTCACTGTCTGATTATTTCCTCAAAACTGTTCAGGCAACAGGCTCCCATTTCTATTATAATGACACAAGTTGTGCTCATTTAAATTGACAGACACTGCATTAACTAGGAGACTAGTTACCCAGAGAAAAACAAAACCCACTAAGTAATCCCTTCCCTAATATTACAGCAAGAACCTCACTCACAAACTTTTTAAGAAATTCCTACTGTGAATTAACTCTGCTTGAAAATGCAGAGAAGTATGCTCAAATTCCATTTCATGTGTCATTGGGGCACTTCCAAGGTAAGAGCCTCTTTCTTCCCAAGTGTTTCTAAGCACAGTGAACAAGCCAGCTGCCTATATGGAGGACTGAATCCACCTATTTTTCATGTGGCCTGGAAACCCCACTTGTATTACGACTTTAGAGGCAGTTACGGATGCTCTTAAACAATACATTTGTTAATTCTCTCATCTGACACGTTTCCAGCCAACTCTAAGTAGAAAGGAGGAAAAAGCTGATTACATATAGCCAGTAGCTAGAATCATTTAAGCTAAATTAATAGTCTATAAATAACTTCGTCCTTCCTTTAAAAAAAAAAAAAAAGAGGGAGAGAGATGGTGAGGTTAGTGAACAATCAGAGGAATGGCCTATTTCAGGTTAGGCTGTCAGAACCTGAAGAAATTTCAAATTAAATTTAAGGAAAATGTAACCACCTTGTGTCATATGCTGCTTGCAGAGAGGAAGCAATAAAGGTCTATTAACTAAAATTCCAGTATCACCCCTTTACCAGCATACTTGACAGTCCTTCTTTCTGTAGCTAATATTGCATTATTTGGTTTTAATGTATTTTTTTATGCAGTGAATTAGATTTTAGACTTCTCTGGGACCTTCCACCCCCAAATTTGTCATCTGAAATGCAAAAAAAGGTATCTATTCATTCGGGTGAGTCTTAAGCCAACTGTGGATAATTTACAGCATACTAGGAAGCAATGTATTAAGACATCTCCCCAGAGCTTGGTAAGGTGAAGGGGGAATAAATTTCATGGTATGAGTGGGTGGGCAAAATAAGTTTGGATCTTGATGTCTTGGCCCTTCCGCCACCAAGAGATCAGGCGCCTGATGCCCTATGGAAGTGCAATCAATAACTCCAATGGTGACACAGAGGAAGGAGACATGGAAAAAACTGGACAGAGCACAAAACAAACTCTACTTCATTCATTCCTTCAGCCAGTCAAATAACAAACATTTATAGCATCTCTAATAAATGCAAAGTGCAAGCTTTAGTGTGTCTTCCAGTTTTGACCCACATCTGTCTTGCATTAAAGACACAGATGATTGCCCCGTAATTCCATGACAACTACTCTTTCTTTCAAATCTTTTTTTTTTTTTTTTTTAATTTTATTTTTTTTTTTTTTAATTTTTTTATTAGTTGGAGGCTAATTACTTCACAACATTTCAGTGGGTTTTGTCATACATTGATATGAATCAGCCATAGATTTACACTTATTCCCCATCCCGATCCCCCCTCCCACCTCCCTCTCCACCCGATTCCTCTGGGTCTTCCCAGTGCACCAGGCCGGAGCACTTGTCTCATGCATCCCACCTGGGCTGGTGATCTGTTTCACCATAGATAGTATACATGCTGTTCTTTTGAAACATCCCACCCTCACCTTCTCCCACAGAGTTCAAAAGTCTGTTCTGTATTTCTGTGTCTCTTTTTCTGTTTTGCATATAGGGTTATCGTTACCATCTTTCTAAATTCCATATATATGTGTTAGTATGCTGTAATGTTCTTTATTTTTCTGGCTTACTTCACTCTGTATAAGGGGCTCCAGTTTCATCCATCTCATTAGGACTGGTTCAAATGAATTCTTTTTGACGGCTGAGTAAAATTCCATGGTGTATATGTACCACAGCTTCCTTATCCATTCATCTGCTGATGGGCATCTAGGTTGCTTCCATGTCCTGGCTATTATAAACAGTGCTGCGATGAACATTGGGGTGCATGTGTCTCTTTCAGATCTGGTTTCCTAAGGATTAATCTCAAAAATATACAAGCAACTCCTGCAGCTCAATTCCAGAAAAATAAATGACCCAATCAAAAAGTGGGCCAAAGAACTAAACAGACATTTCTCCAAAGAAGACATACAGATGGCTAACAAACACATGAAAAGATGCTCAACATCACTCATTATTAGAGAAATGCAAATCAAAACCACAATGAGGTACCATTACACACCAGTCAGGATGGATGCTATCCAAAAGTCTACAAGCAATAAATGCTGGAGAGGCTGTGGAGAAAAGGGAACCCTCTTACACTGTTGGTGGGAATGCAAACTAGTACAGCCACTATGGAAAACAGTGTGGAGATTCCTTAAAAAACTGGAAATAGAACTGCCATATGACCCAGCAATACCACTTCTTTCTTTCAAATCTTAACCTTCAATATTTCAAGGGTAGAAAGGCTAAAAAAGCATATGATCAAGTATTTTCTTCCATCCCTTCCCTACATTAGCAAAGCATTTCTTAGGGCAAATCATGATATCAAACGCACAGTATACCCAGGATTATTCACCTGTAGCTTTAAAATTCTTTGAAATCAGGACTTTAAGAATTTTAGTGACACTGCAAGCTTTCCACCAAATTAAATTTGCATCACAATATGTCTGAGATCCTCCACTACAGGACAAATGCAGCTTGTATTAATGGGAATTTAGGTTATTCATCCAAACAGCTGAAAATTGCCCTGGTTTAACTCTGAAAGACTTTGATGGGTATCCTTTTTAGTTATTTCTTCTAGAAATGACCAAGCATTGAAAAAAATTAGGCATTTTGTTATTTTTTCCTTTGCCAACTCAGAAACTAGGTTATTGCTTCCCAAACTCCAAATCAGAAATACCCACTGATTTTTTTTCTTTTTTTGAGATGCTTCTTTCTTCCCTTCACTGTACTATCTAAATCACGGGTGCTCTGCTGGATACAGGCCACCTCCACAGCCAGCCGAACAAATGATTAGACACGGCATAGGGTGTGCTGGGTTGTGAAGTGAGCCCCCTGTTCACAGTGCCAGTTAAGAGCCTGGGATTTGTCTGTTCTGTTTTCCTGCACCCTGGCCACTTGTTACGGCCTGCGTTCATGTCACCTTGCTGTTTGCGGCCCTGGACAGACTCTCTTGCTCACCAGTCTTGGCTTACCAGCAGTTGACAAATAGGCCCTTCTCAGCCTTGGTTATCTCTTTGAAATCATCTCCAGGTAGCGTCTCGCAAAACGTTTTTTTTCCTCAAAATCTTTTTCTCTAGGTTGTGTTCTGCGGTGTTGATACAGACTAAAAGAGTTAAATTGGCTCTAAGTCTGTGTATTTGTCTCTGAAGCCACCTTGAAAAGCTCTGGCTACACTTTCAATTTAAAATTTTTAAATACCCATGAGCAGTCATTACCTTTTAAACCTTTTAAAATTTAGGTTTCTTATTTCAACTATGGTGAACATGGAAGCTAGAGGATGGAGTCTCTGACTGGCTGAGGAGGCTGCAACTGGGCAGGAATGCGGATGGCACCCCTGAGGGGCAGTCACTGGAAGATGCACTTGTGATTTACACACTGAGGGTGTGTGTGAGCTTGGAGGGGACATACACGCCCACCTGTACTGACCCTGAAAAGCTAGGGCTGATCCCTCAGGTGAGTTGGTAGAATTCCAAAAGGGTAATTGATTCGAGTAGTTAATCATCCCATCCCAGTGACAAAGATATAGACAGGATATATTTCTCAAGCTGTTTAAAAAACTAGCAAATCAGTAAACATATGCTAAACTTTGACCATTATCCACATATGCAAAGTAGTCTTGATGTACATTAATTAAGATCTCATCAATCTAGGGAAACTGGTAAATAAGATGACAGAGTTTTGGACAAGCATTCTTACTCAGTTTTTTTCTTTTTTTTTTTTTTTTCAGCAATCATCCTGTTCATTTGATACCAAACAGATGGCTGGACAAAGGTACTTGAGACCACATCCCAAGGATTATTTGCCAACTGCTGGGTTCTGTGTGCCAAGGCTTACAGTCAAGAAATTAAATTCCTTTGACAAAAAAGAAGAAACAAAAATCCTCCTAGAGTAAACACACAGAGAACTCATATCTAAATCCTGCAAGGCTGGCTAAGTTCTAATTTTATCCTTTTCTACTACCTTCACTACTCTTTAAAGTGGGGTCAGGGGTATTTATTATTTTAGTTTATGTGCAAACTGTAATTCCAATATGAAATCAAGTGAAGTTATTTAAAAATCAAAGCTGATGTTAACAAGATGATCTATTTCATCCTCCCAAAAGAAACTAATGAATCATTGTGAATTTATTGTGGTAGAAAGACAGTGGCTGCTGGCAATTATACTGATGAGCAGAAATCCTCACAAGTGGGTACTTTAAAGCAATTATTTTCCATTTGGTTCTAAAAAAGCCTCTGAGTACAACTAAGCTTTGATTACCTGGCATCTGAAAATATACATTCTCAGAGGGATATTTGTGATGATTATTTTAGTGGAAAGAAAGTAAACAGCTACTGTTTGTGAAAGCTCAGTTGTGAGCCTCTTTAAAGTTTAAATATGAATCGTGCAAAAGATGGAGCTCTGACTTAACAGACTAGCACAGTACTATTACATTATGTTCCCAACTAGAAAGAGTCAAGAATTTATTGGGTTTCTGAGGATCAAAACGCTGTTTGAAATGCATTCTCTCAAGAACACACTTCTTCCAACTCAAAAGCCAATGGCATTTTTTATAACAGACTCTCCAGCCCTAAGATCAAAACTTATTCCTCCATTTTTTTCTTCTTGGCCCCAGGTTCACGAAGAATGTTGTATCAAAAAGTGACAACGCAGGGGTCACTGGAACAAAAATTGATTCCTCCAAGAGACGGAAGCCAAAGGCCATCCGAAGAGGGAATCAGGTGGAGTATTTTGTACTTGACTTATTTTTCAAGTACAGAAAAGTTGTGGGTTCTTATGAAGGGGTATTACATTCCTTTCTGTCTAATTCAAGTTCATTGGTATTCAGCGGAAGCCAAAAGACCACTTTTTAAAAGGAGAGGAGAATGTGGACCCAAGGTTCAAGACCATAAGAAATGAGAAATCAGATTTGTAAACTCAGTTCTTAACTCCAGGTCTGGAGATCATAAGTACAAATACAGATGGAAATAATCAACTTTTTCACTTGTCTTTTCCCCAGATAAGAGAAATATTAAAGAAAATACTGGTGATGCAATTCAGTAGAATACACAGAGACAAGAAAAGGGGAGATGTACTGGATTGTGTAACCAGCAGTTACCAAAACCAGAATCACCATACCATTTATATTTGCCCGACCCATCACGGTTTAATGCAGTACCAACAAAACTGTTAAAACTCAACATTCAGAAAACTAAGATCATGGCATCCAGTCCCATCACTTCATGGCAAATAAATGGGGAAACAATGGAAACAGTGAGAGACCTTATTCTGGGGGGCTCCAAAATCACTGCAGACGGTGACTGCAGCCATGAAATTAAAAGACATTTGCTTCTTGGAAGAAAAGCTAAGATCAACCTAGACAGCATCTTAAAAAGCAGAAGCATTCCTTTTCCAACAAAAGCCCATCTAGTCAAAGCTACTATATTTCCAGCAATCATGTATGGATGTGAAAGTTAGAATACAAAGAAAGCTGAGTGCCGAAGAATTGATGCTTTTGAATTGTGGTGTTGGAGAAGACTCTTGAGAGTCCCTTGGACTGCAAGGAGATCCAACCAGTCCATCCTAAAGGATATCAGTCCCTAATATTCATTGGAAGGACTGATGTTGAAGCTGAAACTCCAATACTTTGGCCACCTGATGTGAAGAACTGACTCAAAAAGACCCTGATGCTGGGCAAGATTGAAGGCAGGGGGAGAAGGGGATGACAGAGGATGAGATGGTTGGATGGCATCACCGATTTGATGGACATAAGTTTGAGTGAGCTCCAGAAGTTGGTGATGGACAGGGAAACCTGCCATGCTACAGTCCATGGGGTTGCAAAGAGTCAGACATGACTGAGTGACTAAACTGAACAAGGCTGTTACTGTGATGATGGCCCTATGAAAGGGGTCAATTGACTAGGCTCTCACAATGAATATATCATGGATCTTGGACTAGGTGCCAAGTGTTCATTTCTCTGTATTTTGTTCTCAATGTGAGAACAATACATAATCATTTCAGAGAAAGTAGAAAAAATATTGAAAGTATTTTAAAAAACCATGACTTCAATTCCTAGAGAAATGTTAAAACATTATCATTCATGCATGCGTGGGAAGTTAATTCGTCATGTCCAACTCTTTGCTAACCTATGGACTGTAGCCCATGGCTCCTCTGTCCATGGGATTCTCTAGGCAAGTATACTGGAGTTGGTTGCCAAGACCTCTTCCAGGAGATCTTCCCAACCCAGAAATCAAACCTGTGTCTCAAGTCTCCTGCAATGGCAGGCGGGTTCTTTACCACTAGCACCACTTGAAAAGCCCAAATGTTATCATAATTTCTCAATTTTTCTATATATTGCTTTGCCTACTAAATACTAATTTGTGTTCTTCTTTAAAATGTTATCATTTTCCAAATTCTTAAAAACTACACATGAATATCCTATATAATGTCTGCACAGTGTTTAAAAACACTATTTCTCACTTTTCAGTTCCTAATGGTTGAGCATGTTAGAAAGTCTTAACTTGATGGGGAACACATGTACACCCATGGCTGTTTCATGTCAATGTATGGCAAAAGCCACTACAATATTATAAAGTAATTAGCCTCCAATTAAAATAGATAAATTAATTTTTTTTAAAGTCTTAAGTTTTTTACTGTTATAAATTATCTTACAAAAACATCAGCAATTGAATTTCTGGTCTTAAAGATATGAACATCTTTAAAACTCTACACATATTCCCAAACAACCTTCTTGAAAAGTTAAAACAAATTGTACTCTCAGAAGTATCTGAAGTGCCCACTTCATACTTGCCAACACTGGGAATTCCCTTTAAGAATAACTTTGTATATTTAATTAATGCAATTTATATCTCATTTTTATTTGTAAGCTTTGACTATGAAGTAACCCAAATGATTGTCTAATGCCTACTAATTATTTTATTGTTTCTCTGGTGAAATAGCATACATGGTCTTCACCTATTTATTTATTGTAATCTCAGGGTTTTTTCTTATTGATTTTTAAGACCATGCCTAGCATGCTTAGTGGGAGAACCCTAGCATTGTATGAAAAGAAATAAAAATTAATTGAATTACTTCTTTATAAATCAATGTTATTAAATATTTTTATATTTGTCACAATAATTTTTCTTTGCCATCTTTTAAGTTAACATGCACAGTTTAAACATTCAAAAGTAGCTGAATCTGCTTTTTATTTGTTGCAAATTCTTATTTGTTTTAAATATAAAGGGTCTTACCCAAAGTAGAGCTCAGATAAAATGTCTGAGTTGCCTTCTAGGCATTTTATGGCTGAATATTTATAAGTTAATTATGATCTGGAATTTATTTTAATATTGGATAAGAGTTGAAGACAACAGTTTTACTTAAAAGTAAATGACATAAACTCACTTATTAAATAACCCTTGCTTTTCCCAAAGGTCTGTTAATAGATTATTTTCATAAGGTAAATTCATATATATACTAAGATATCTTTTTCAGTATTGTTCTGTTTCTTGATCCTTCTAAAGGTGCCTATCAAAACACCTCTCCGACATAAATCACAGCAGGATCCTCTATGACCCACCTCCCAGAATATTGGAAATAAAAGCAAAAATAAACAAATGTGACCTAACTAAACTTAAAAGCTTTTGCACAACAAAGGAAACTACAAGCAAGGTGAAAAGACAGCCCTCAGATTGGGAGAAAATAATAGCAAACGACGCAACAGACAAAGGATTAATCTCAAAAATATACAAGCAACTCCTGCAGCTCAATTCCAGAAAAATAAATGACCCAATCAAAAAATGGGCCAAAGAACTAAACAGATATTTCTCCAAAGAAGACATTCATATGGCTAACAAACATATGAAAAGATGCTCAACATCACTCATTATCAGAGAAATGCAAATCAAAACCACAATGAGGTACCATTACACGCCAGTCAGGATGGCTGCTATCCAAAAGTCTACAAGCAATAAATGCTGGAGAGGGTGTGGAGAAAAGGGAACCCTCTTACACTGTTGGTGGGAATGCAAACTAGTACAGCTGCTATGGAGAACAGTGTGGAGATTTCTTAAAAAACTGGAAATAGAACTGCCATATGGCCCAGCAATCCCACTGCTGGGCATACACACTGAGGAAACCAGATCTGAAAGAGACACGTGCACCCTGATGTTCATCGCAGCACTGTTTATAATAGCCAGGACATGGAAGCAACCTAGATGCCCATCAGCAGACGAATGGATAAGGAAGCTGTGGTACATATATACCATGGAATATTACTCAGCCATTAAAAATAATTCATTTGAATCAGTTCTAATGAGATGGATGAAACTGGAGCCCATTATACAGAGTGAAGTAAGTCAGAAAGATAAAGACCATTACAGTATACTAACACATATATATGGAATTTAGAAAGATGGTAATGATAATCCTATATGCAAAACAGAAAAAGAGACACAGATGTACAGAACAGACTTTGGGACTCTGTGGGAGAAGGCGAGGGTGGGATGTTTTCGAGGGAACAGCATCGAAACATGTATATTATCTATGGTGAAACAGATCACCAGCCCAGGTTGGATGCATGAGACAAGTGCTCGGGCCTGGTGCACTGGGAAGACCCAGAGGGATTGGGTAGAGAGGGAGGTGGGAGGGGGGATCGGTATGGGGAATACATGTGAATCCATGGCTGATTCATGTCAGTGTATGACAAAAATACTACACTACAATACTGTAAAGTAATTAGCCTCCAACTAATAAAAATAAATGAAAAAAATAATAATAATAAAAAATAAAGGTGCCTATGACTGTACCCCATTGAATAATGTGATACTATAGTTTACACTGATTTAATATCTTACAGCAATAATTTAAACCAATCATCTTTTTCACATTAAATAATATATTCTTATCAATTTATTTATTCCCACATAATTTTTAAATATATTTAAATAATAAAAGTTTAAAATTTTGTTAGAGAAATAAATGCACATATTTTTTAAAAACATGCAAACAAGGAATATACACAATCATCCCCCAGTTCATCTATCCCTACTCTTTGTTCCTACAAGAACCTAGGTTTCACTCTTCCAAGAGTTTATGTTTAAAATTCATCTGGCTCCAAGACTCTAAATAATATGCTAAAATTTATCTATTTCAAACATCTTTTTCCGACAAAACAAGATTCAAAAATGTGACTCTGTAAACCCCTCCCTGATTCTTTCTACTACAATTATCCACTATTACAATTCATCACTGTTACTTTTGGAACTTTAAATCATATATTTTAATATTATTCTTGTTCAAACAACTAGAGATTTTCTCTGGATTCCTTACTCCACACAGTGTTTATTGTCCCTGTCTATTTCATCACCAATTTTTCTGTCACTACTTCCAAACTTCTTTCTTCCACACATTTATTTTAGATTGACTAGTTTGATAAAATTTATGTTCTTTTCCTGCAACCAAAGTTACACAGATTTTCACTAACTTACAGTATGATTCCATGATACTCACTATGATTGTTCTAACAGTTCTTCTCCTACCCAGATAAAAAATAAAAAATGTTTCACCCTAGTTTTCAGTCACTAAAATGAGGCAGTGAGTTCTCTCTCTCTCTAGGGAAAGTGGACTCAACAGGACCACTCAGAGAGCTGATGAGTGTGCCCTGTATGCAGGGAGACCTAATGAGCTGGTGTCTGACTCCTATCTAGAAATCCTAAAGAGCAAGACACGGTGTTGCCGGCTGCTTTGATGAAAAAATAAATGAGACTTGACTGTGCTGGAACTGGTCAGTATTCTCAGAGTTTGTTGGGGTGTGAGTACATCTGGAGGACACAAAGACAGAAAGTGAGAAACCAGAGAGAAAAAGAATCGAGTATTGTTTGATGTAAAGGGTCTAAGGAAGAATCAAGCAACCAGCGGAAATAGAGATGCACTAGCCAATCGCATGACATAGTACAGGAGACAGGGATCAAGACCACCCCCAAGGAGCAGAAATGCAAAAGGCAAAATGGTTGTCTGAGGAGGTCTTACAAATAGCTGTGAAAAGAAAAGAGAAAAGCAAAGGGGAAAGGGAAAGATATTCCCATTTGAATGCAGAGTTCCAAAGAATAGCAAGGAGAGATAAGAAAGCCTTCTTCAGTGATCAATGCAAAGAAATAGAGGAAAACAACAGAATGGGAAAGACTAGAGATCTCTTCGAGAAAAGTAGAGATACCAAGGGAACATTTCATGCCAAGATGAGTTCGATAAAAGACAGAAATGGTAGGGGACCTAACAGAAGCAGAAGATATTAAGAAGAAGGGGCAAGAATACACAGAAGAACTATACAAAAAAGATCTTCGTGACCCAGATAATCACGATGGTGTGATCACTCACCTAGAGCCAGACATCCTGGAATGTGAAGTCAAGTGGGCTTTAAGAAGCATCACTATGAACAAAGCTAGTGGATGTGATGGAATTCCAGTTGAGCGATTTCAAATCCTGAAAGATGATGCTGTGAAAGTGCTGCACTCAATATGCCAGCAAATTTGGAAAACTCAGCAGTGGCCACAAGACTGGAAAAGGTCAGTTTTCATTCCAATCCCAAAGAAAGGCAATGCCAAAGAATATTCAAACTACCGCACAATTGCACTCATCTCACACGCTAGTAAAGTAATGTTCAAAATTCTCCAAGCCAGGCTTCAGCAATACGTGAACCGTGAACTTCCAGAAGTTCAAGCTAGTATTAGAAAAGGCAGAGGAACCAGAGATCAAATTGCCAACATCCACTGGATCATTGAAAAAGCAAGAGAGTTCCAGAAAAACATCTATTTCTTCTTTATTGACTATGCCAAAGCCTTTGACTGTGTAGATCAAAATAAACTGTGGAAAATTCTGAAAGAGATGAGCATACCAGACCAGCTGACCTGCCTCTTGAGAAACCTATATGCAGGTCAGAAAGCAACAGTTAGAACTGGACATAGAACAACAGACGTTCCAAATAAGAAAAGGAGTACGTTAAGGCTGTATATTGTCACCCTGCTTATTTAACTTATATGCAGAGTACATCATGAGAAACACTGGGCTGGAAGAAACACAAGCTGGAACCAAGACTGCCGGAAGAAATATCAATAACCTCAGATATGCAGATGACACCACCCTTATGGCAGAAAGCAAAGAAGAACTAAAGAACCTCTTGATGAAAGTGAAAGATAGGAGCGAAAAAGTTGGCTTAAAGCTCAACATTCAGTAAACTAAGATCACGGCATCTGGTCCTATCACTTCATGGCAAATAGATGGGGAAACAGTGAAAACAGTGTCAGACTTTATTTTGGGGGGCTCCAAAATCACTGCAGATGGTGATTGCAGCCATGAAATTAAAAGACGCTTACTCCTTGGAAGGGAAGTTATGACCAACCTAGACAGCATATTAAAAAGCAGAGATAATATTTTGCCAACAAAGGTCCGTCTGGTCAAGGCTATGGTTTTTCCAGTGGTCATGTATGGATGTGAGAGTTGGACTGTGAAGAAAGCTGAGCACCAGAAAATTGATGCTTTTGAACTGTGGTGTTGGAGAAGACTCTTGAGAGTCCCTTGGACTGCAAGGAGATCCAACTAGTCCATCCTAAAGGAGATCAGTCCTGGGTGTTCATTGGAAGGACTGATGCTGAAGCTGAAACTCCAATACTTTGGCCACCTCATGAGAAGAGTTGACTCATTGGAAAAGACCCTGATGCTGGGAGGGATTGGAGGCAGGAGGAGAAGGGGATGACAGAGGATGAGATGGCTGATGGCATCGCCGACTCAATGGACATGAGTTTGAGTAAACTCCGGGAGTTTGTGATCGACAGGGTTGCCTGGTGTGCTGCGATTCATGGGGTCGCAAAGAGTCGGACACGACTGAACTGAACTGAGCCAATCACCAGAGAACTTCAGCTGGGTGATCCCAGCAATGGAGAGAGTCTCTGAAGAATCCATTAAAAAGCATCCCTCAATATGAAGAAAAGTAAGCTTCCATACCTAGCCAGGTCTAGAGAACACAGGAGCTAGATCACAAGGGTACCAAAAGTTTCCTGCACTTTCCTCTCCTCCCTCCCCTTTTCTGATCTGTTAGAGGTGGAAACTACTCATCAAAGGAGAAAAATTCTCTTACAGGAAGAAAAAATAGAAGAAGCCTTAATATTCAAGCAAAACAAAAAAATTTGAATATTATAAGAGATTGGACTTTTAAATATTTCATACTAAGACTACATCTTATGATTTGTAGTGAGAAAAACTTTTAGCATTCCATAAAAGCTACCACAACCTGCCAGGCTTTCCAACCACAAAGCGGAATAATTAACTCTGAAGACCAATTTCAATGGAAAGAGAAAAGAAAAAAGTTATTTTCTGAGTACTCATTTTCTGCTCATTTAAAGCAACAATCATTCAAAGGTTAAAACTCAGATGAGATTTTGGAGTAAATGACTTTTCAAAGAAATTTTTACCCTACAGTTCTGATTCTCATTTTTTAATCTTTTATTGGTATCTACATTATCTCAAGAGTACAGACAGGACTATATGCAAAAATAAATTGAATTTTGAAAGGTTGCATGCAAATATATTTTAATTGCATCATAATTACTTCCTGTTTCCACTGAAATTATTTTAGCTTCACATCTAAGATTTTTCAGATGGCCAAAGATTCCAAGTTCATATATCCTTTCGAAAAAAAACTGAGACATGTAAAACCAAAACAAGACAGCTGTTTCCCGCCAGCTATTTTACACATGGTAATGTATGTGTATGACGGGGGTAAGTGGGAGGCTCAAGAGGAAGGGGATATACGGCTGACTCACAAGGCTGTACAGCAGAAATGAACACAGCATGGTAAAGTAATTATATTCCAATAAAAAAGAAAGAAAAAAAAAACCAATACAAGAAATTTACTAGAGAAGCTAATGTTTTGAATCCTCATGAAAGTGAAAGTGTTAGTGGTCACTCAGTCTTGTTCAACTCTTTGTGACCCCATAGACTGTAGCCGGCCAGGCTCCTTTGTCATGGAATTCTCCAGATAAGAACAGTAGAGCGGGTCGCCACTTCCTTCTCCAAGGGATCTTCCCAACAACACAGATTCTTTACCGTCTGAACCACCAGGAAAGCCCTTGGAATCCTCATGGTGTTTCCATTTTGATACAGATATTCGGTCCACTTATTTATTTCATAATCTTTTGTTAAAGGATCCTATATACAGATTTTTAAATCCACATTTAGTCATATTCATTATCTCTCTCAATCAATAGAGTCTACAGAAAAGTAGAGTGTATGATAAGGCCACAACTTGCTAAGTCTCACTATAAATGACCATTGTTGACTGGAGTCACCCTGGCGGTAAAATGATGATCAAAAATACCATTTTCCTTTTATGTTTCTACAGTTTATAGAAGTTTATAGAATCATTATTCTCTGCCCTTCTCAGCAGCCCTTTTTATCCTACCCTTAACAGTTTGTTTATACTTTCTGCTTTTCACAGGGATTTAAAGTACCTTAAAATAAAATGCATGTATACAGCAAAGTTCTGGGGGTGGAAATAATGTATTAAAGATATAAGAAGGAGTAGAAGAAAGCAAAAATGCTAAGCATAAGGTTTGATGTAATTATTGTGATTGCCTATTCAATTTTGCTCTGAGTTTCCTCAGGAGCAAGAAAAATAACAACAGCAAAAAACCTAGGCTAAATACTTTCCGTTATTTGATTGAAGAAAGCAAAGCAATTTTATAAGGGAAAAAGAGACAGAGATAGAAACAGAGAGAGAGAGAGAGAGAGAAATTGGCACATGCATTTCTTCCCAGGTTATAAATTCTAAATGGACTTACCAAATGAGACTGTATACAGAAATAATAGGCAATGTGTCTTTGACCAAAATTATCTACCAAATACAGACAAAACCAAAGATAAAGCATTTAAATCTGATTTAGAGACGGTGGTTGTTCAGGCGATATGATAATGTGAAACAGTTATGTAATTTTCTAGAGCTCTGCCCTGATTCAAGGATAGGTCTGATGATTAGCCAGAGAAGTAAGTTGATATCATGTTTCTCCAACATTTTTACTCATAAGGGACTGACCTCCATAGAGTTTGAAGCAGAAGTTGGCTGGCAGATGGTTTGAGGTCAAGCACCTCAGCAACAGTCTATGAGAGCAGCATCGTTTATCACAGGACAACCACATGCTCAGTATTACATCGGCGGGTAGCAATGACAAAAAAACTGGTCCAGAGACCATGCCTTGAGAGACATGGCCAGAGTGGCAAGTGTTCACCTTTTTTCAGAAATGGAAATTCTACCATAGTCCACTTATCTCCGAAAATATATTGACTTCTTTCTAAGGTTTAAGTCAAGAGTAGCATTAGACAACAACAGGTTTCCAACAGTATCCTGTGAAAAGGTTTGAAACTTCAAGTTCCTAGGGATGAAAAGCATTCTTTCCAGAAGCAAGTTTATGTCTATTCAAACTTCAAAACCATAAGCATACATTATAAATATTTTTCACGTGTGCTGGTCTTTCTCTTAAAAAACTGCCCCTCAGCTCCTTGGTACTTCACAATTTCAAAGCTTTTAAATTAAAACCCCTAACATAACCTGCTTTATTTTTTAAAAAAAGAATTCATTTTTAAAGTGTTTTGATCATGCTAATATATTTTAAAAGTCAATTAAACATAATCTAAACATCTCAAGAGAAGAAGATTTATTTCTTCTTTTATCTAAAACCACAGACACAAAGCCCTTAGTAAATGCATTTTCATGCTGTGCTGGGAATACATAATGTCCAGGCTAACTGCTTAAATGTCATCCAGCAAAGTGCAAATCCAGTGTGTAGTTTGGAGGAACAATGTTTGAAAATCTAATACACCCAGATTAATGACGAGTCATAGTTATATACAATGACATTCTTGTGCCAAGAAAGGATGCTAGCCAGATGAACTTGAGAATAGCTTAGAAAACTTGATTGGAGAGTTTCTCGTTCTAAGCCTATTAGAACTCTCTTAAAAATTAATCAAAGTCCAGAAAAATGTTTTATACTAAACTCTGAAAGAAGGTCAGATTCATGTTTTGACAGCTGAATAAAAATCAGATAAAGCCAAATTGTTTATTAGCTCTAATATGCCCTCAGCTGTCAAAACAGTCCCAACAGGGAGAGGAAAGTAAAAATGCAAGCTCGCCAAACGGGGTCATCCTAACAAATGAAGCCCACTGGACCCATTAAATCTGTTGAGCATCTTATTCCATGAAAGTAAAAATACCTCTGTAAGCAAAACATCATATCCCCCTCATCAGTCTCTTCTCTGACCATCTTTGCTCCTGAAACCTGACTAAAATGTCAGAGGCATCTTTTGCAAATCTATCTTCTACTTAAGAAAGGCCCAAGCAGATGTAGAATCTCTATTCAATGTCTGCAATATATCCTAACACAGAATCAAAATTCATTATGAGACATATTTGTATCTCAAATAGCAATCTGGGTGAATAACTACAAATATCAGGAATGCCACCATGCAGGACAAAATCAAAAACGTGGAGGAAATGAACAGACTGCAATTAAATACATAAGAAATTGATCATTTAATAATGATCTAATAATGATCATTTAATAATAATCTAGGATTACAGATCATGTTTTACTTTCCCCAAAATTCTACACTGAGAATGTACTGACTTTGGTATAAAAGAGAGCATCTTAAAGACTGTCTTATAAAATAGTTGGGAGAAGAAAAACAAAAATACACAAAATGTATCAAGGAAAAAAACTCAAAAGTAGCATATCAACATGTGAAAAGAATTTGCTGTCAAATGAATGTGAAACTGTTAAGAAACAAGCAGAGTGCTGAAGCTCCTTCAGGGTGGCTTCCTGAAGGAAGTGACATTTCGGGCTCTAGGAAACAAAGTTATTATGCAGCAGAGCATAGTAAATTTATGAGGATACCAGAAACCCTGGAACAGATGTCATATGCATTCATAAGAATGCTGAGTCGGCAATAAAGAAGACAATTGCCTGCACATTGCAAGACTATTTAGAAGAGGAAAAAAAGGACATTTTTTTTCAAAAGCAATTGGGAGGCAGGAAATCTTTTTGCTGGGAATTAAATGACCTGAGTTTTTGTGCTGGTCTTGCCATTTTCTTGACTTTAAGTAATTCACATGAATTTTCAGAGTCTCAATTTCCTCATCTGAAAAATAATGACAATAATTATACAGCCTCCCACCTTCCTTTGTTACCATAAAGGTCAGATGATATGATGTTTCTGAATATGAAAATGGAAAGTGCTACTTGTGTAAAAAGGATTTTTATGAAGGACATGTCAAAATTTCCCCATGGCCCAGTCTTCACCTCTAGACTTTTTAAACACTCTCCTAAACGAAACTCATTCACACCCATGGCTTCAACCACCATCCATATCCTGATGACTCTCAAATCAATATTTCTAACTCAGCTCTGACTACTTATTAGCTATTTCCACAAATGATCCAAGTGCACTTAAAATCAACATGTCCAAAGCGAACTGACTCTCCTTCCTCTAAAGTCCACTCCACACATTGTATGTTCTATCTGAGCAAAATGCAAGGTCCACAAGAGCACTGTCTTAGGTCAGGTTTCACAGAAGCAGACTCTGAGATGAACATTCATGTGAGGGGCAGAGAGAGAAGTGTGCTCCCAGGAGAAAGCTCTAAGGGAGTAAGGAAGAGAAAGCTGAATGGAAAAAGTGGAAGTCAAGCAACAGTGTGATTGCAGCAAAAATTCTAGCTTCAACCTGATCCTGTGGGGGAGCCCTGGGGTATATGTTACATCTCCAGTTTGTTCCATCTCAAGGAAGGGGAGCTAAGCCTTCATATTCTGTGCAGTCAGTCTCTGGCTAAAAGCCATCTCAGGGTTGAGCAGAGGAAACATAAATTCCCAGGTACTTGCAGTCTTTGCACAAGTGAGCCATCAAGTCATCTCCCAAAGAAGCGAAATAGCACAGAAGCCTGGGGAGGGAACAGAGATCTGAGAGGGTGTGAGCACATCTAAGAGGGATGCGTGCTGTTAGCATCCCCTGAATTGCCTGACTCAGGAGCCTACAGCACTCCAGAGTCCTCACTCCCATTCATTCTGTGCACTGCTCCAGTCCCTAAGTCCTACAGAGATCCAGGAGTCCCCTCAAAGTGACTCCCACCACTCCTTTGCTCTCCTTTGAGACTACATCACATCGAGCTTGAACCACTAGGACAGCCTCCTACCTGGTCACCGTGCCTCCTCTCAAAGCCACCCCTCAGCTAAACCACAAAGCAAGCCTCCAAAGGACAGGCTAACTGTTATTTTCCCAACACAGAAATATATAGATTTGATTTGCCCTCTCCTATTTAAAAATCTTTCACTATCTCCCCATCATTTTAAAGATGAAATTAGAATCATTTTGCAGACAAAGGTCCATGTAGTCAAAGCTATGATTTTTCTGGTAGTCATGTACGGATATGAGAGTTGGACCATAAAGAAGGATGAGCATCAAAGAATTGATGCTTTTGAACTGTGGGGCTGGAGAAGACTCTTGAGAGTCCCTTGGACTGCAAGGAGATCAAACCAGTCAAACCTAAAGGAAATCGACCCTGAATATTCACTGGAAGGACTGATGCTGGAGCTGATGCTACACTACACTTAATGCAAAGAACCACTTTATTGGAAAAGACCCTGATGCTGGCAAAGATTGAGGGCAAGAGGAGAAGGGGGCAACAGAGGATGAGATGGCTGCATGGCATCACTGACTCAATGGACATGAGTTTGAGCAAACTCCGGGAGACAGTGAAGGACAGAGAAGCCTGGTGTGCTGCAGTTCATGGGGTCTCAAAGAGTCAGACACAACTCAGCGACTGAACGACAGGAGAATTTCTTAGCTTCACACACCCAGCCACTTGTGCTTTGATCTCCGTCTCAACAGCTCGGCAGTTTATACCTTTTCGGTCTTAGGACCTCTTACACCCTAAAAATTTATGTAAAGACTCCAAAGGCTTTGAATTATGTGAATTCTAGCTATTAGCACAGCAACAAAGGTTCAGCACAGCCAAAAATAAACAAATAAAAAAAAGTTTTAAGACTAATGAGATAGAACATGGAAGAAATATTAGAGGCCTAAAGGAAGTTAGTGAAAAAGAAGAAAAGAAAAAAAACAATTGAGAGGAGCCTAGGAGGTAGATTAGATAGGACTTCATTCTTAAATGTGGTAGTTAAAAGAAACAGAAGAATGAAGAGTGACACAACTTTTCAAGACAATAAAAATGAGGTATTACTTGGTCATGAATTTGAGGTTATTAGAAAGAACATAGAGCTTCATTTAGAATCTGGTTTCCCCATTTAAAAGATGCACGGGCTCAGAGAAATTTCTTAGACTAAAGTTATAGTTTTTTTTAGAAAAAAATGTAAAAAAGGTAAAAGTTATAACTAAACCTCAGAAGTTGTTGTGAAACTCGATATTGTATGAATAACAGCTATTGCGGTGCCAGACACCTAATAAAGTATGCTTATTTGCTCCTTTCCTATTTGTTCTTTTGCCCTATTTCTTTTCTTTCCTTTTTCTTTTTTTTTTCAATGTCTTTGATGTCTGCATGCTTTTGAACTTGGGCTAGAGAATTGGTAGAGAATACTGCTAGAAACTTGAGGGTTTTTTCAAAAATGTTTGATGGTGCATTTACATGAACACAAAATAAAAATGAAGGGCTTTACTAAATTATAGGTGACCATGTGCCTCCAACCCTTTCATACATATTCTCACCTTCTATTCTTCTCCTCCTTCTAAGACCTGCTTACATTTCAAACTGGACCATGAATTATTCCTTGGGGTAAAGACCCTAGCCACTTCAAGGAAACAGCAGAGTTGCACTTCCAAATGATTATGAGGAAGAGAAAGTAATATTTACTTTTTTTTCTTGATTTGTTTCTTTTTCCCCCCAAGGCTAAGAATAAGGCTCAAGATGCTGAAGGGAGTCATCCATCTCCCCAACACAATATTTTTCCACTGCCCTCCTCAGAGGCTCTATCTGGCCCCTCATGAATCATTTACAATCAGTCGTCCTTCTCACTTCCCAACAATAGAAAATAACCCACAGGGTTGTATAACTATGCTGTCTGTCCTTTTCCACTCTCATTTATCTCTCCCTCACTCCATCTCTCTCACACACTCAGTCATCCACACCTACCAAAATAGCTACCGCTCCACTCCCAAATGACTGCACTTCTGATTTGCACAAATGTACACATGTCCTCATGTGTTTCTCTATCTGAGGATGTGGATTTGTGTTCTAAAAAGTAATTCCATTTTTAAAATCTTTACATCAGTAATAACCATAAAGATACATTTCTCTCCATGATCACATTTTGAACTCTTATTTTCTTCTCTATCAGTTCTTTTTGGTAATTCTGACTTTCTCAAATACCATTTTAATTTTAAGATCTAAAAAAAGAAGAAACACATCATTTTTAACAATGTGGAACACAGATTCCCTTTCACAGCCCCAGAAGGTGTGCCTAGAGAATGATCTTTGCCTGGAATTACTTTTACCAAAAATATTTAATGGTGTCAATAATTTAGCTTTAAGGCAGCTTTAAGGCTCCTTCCAGATTGCTGGACATTTAGCCAAATGAGTGGTACAACCATGTTGGTGTGACTTTGGACATCAGAGCACTATATACATACCATGGCTATAAGCAATGAATGGCTATTATCCAATTTCAAAACAGTCTTTTTTGTTAAAAGTAGTGACATGTATAGGAAGGTAACTCCCCAAGCCTTACTTCAAGGTATTCATTCTCTGAAATATACCATTTGAAATGCTCTCATACAACTCAAGTACTTATATCTATTATTAATTAAAAGAAAGAAAGGTTCTAACAACTAAGAGGACTTCAATTTAGTAAATTATTTGAATTTCCAGAAAAAGTTTAATTGTAATTTTGATAATTTGACCATTATTCATTGCCTACGTGTTTAGTGTAAGTTAGACTCCATACAAGATTCAAGCATTCTCTACTATTTAAATGGTATTAATTTTTTTTTAAATTTATTTATTTATTTATTTTTTCAGTGGGTTTTGTCATACATTGACACGAACCAGCAATAGATTTACACGTATTCCCCATCCCGATCCCCCCTCCCACCCCCCTCTCCACCCGACTCCTCCAGGTCTTCCCAGTGCACCAGGCTCGAGCACTTGTCTCATGCATCCCACCTGGGCTGGTGACATGTTTCATAAATGGTATTAATTTAAAAGGAAGGACAGATCAAAACATCTTCACTTCTCCTGAAGGCATGATACTTATAGAATGGCCAAAAGCCTCCCCTGCCCAGTAACTATAACCACCTCAATTTTTAGGTTCAGTTTTGCTGACTATATTAAAAATGCCTACTGTTACTTAAGTACAGTATTGTCCCACTGCCTCTCTTGGCTGAATCCTGTTATCACTAAGCATCCCATTGAAGCCTATTTCTCCTGCTTGAGTATCTTCTAACTTATCTCATTTCTGCCTTATGTGAGTAGGAATATTCCTTGAGACAACTGGGGCTACTTACCACCCACTTCTGGAGTAGCACTCGAGCGATTATGTGGTAGACTGGACAAGTTCAAAGACCCGGTGCTGAAATGATTCTAACAGGAGGGAAAGAAGACTAAGTCTGAGGATCTAATCCAGAGTTTCTGTAGGTCTAGAGAAGTGTAATGCTCTGAGTCACAGAGGGCATCTGAGAACCCATTCAAGAACAGATTGAAATCCTGAGTCACGGCACTGGAAAGGAGGCCAACCATTTCACTTCCCTCATTCAGCAGTGGGAGAGCTTGCTTAGATCCAGACATCCTCGTTCAGCTTCAGATTATAGCTGGGAAGCCTAGGGAAACTGGAGCAGATGGCTGACTTCATGCACCATTGAAGGGCCTGTTGTCCTCTCACCTATTTGGCAATGCTACAAGATAAACAGGGCAAAGCCTGCTTTACCTACCGTCTCCTTAGTGTATTCACCACGGGGTCAGACAATGCACCTCTGCATGGTAAAACACAACGTGGGGGAGACGAGAGGAAACCAGGTCATCGACGCGACCAAAAAGAGATTATCTGAACAGATCAATCAATAAATCTGATAAATGTCTAATCCAGCTAATCATACAAATGTAAACTCATCCCATTTGACTATTGGAAGGACCTATGGACTTTGTGGCCTTAGATCTTTGGACTTTATGTCTATAACTCTCTACTTCCATCTAATGTCAGAGTATAGACAATGCAGAAACTTTCTTTTAAAGGGGGAAATTCCTCCCCCCAAAATGTTCAAATTTCAATATAGCCTTATGGCTGCTTATGACACTTGAGCAACAAAGGTCTCCAGTAACACTTCTTTTTAAGACAAGGAGCTGAATCACAACTTAATGGCATGCATGTGAAGAGTAATCTGTGGAGAAGTCATGTCTTAATTCTTGTTAGCATCTCCACTGGAGCTTTCCCTCTGGCCTCCTTCCAGAATCCATAGCTTTGCTTCCCAAAACAGGATCTCAACAACTGCACTATAATAAAGTTATCTGAAAAGCAAAATTTATTTGGTCAAAACTCCTTTACTTAAGAAGGAGCTTTCCAATTTCCCTTGATGTGTTTTTTTAAGATTTGTACTTTTTATAATTATTCCAAACCTAGGGCACTTCTGTTTGATGAAAAACTCCAGTCATTCAGTAGCTATGTAGACCTATGCCCTCAAGGAATTTGCAATTAAGTAGGGAGATCACAAAATAAATATACATAGAAAAGCAAGCAATGTAGGACTGAAAGTGATGCTAAGATGCCTGTGGTACCAGCTGTGACCCCAGAAGTTTAGAGAAAGGGGAGATAAGGACCTCAGTGAGGACAGGTGCAGCCTTATGTATGAGGGTGTAGTTAGAGAAAGATAAAGGGTGCTTGGAAAAAGGGAGCCACATGGATAAAGGCACAGAAATAAGAATATCCAAGTGTCAGGAAAGAGACCAATGTGACCAGAGTACAGAATGAGTATATGAGATGAAATATGGTTTGAGAGACTTGAAACCAAGCAGAAGAATTCCAACAGAAAACCACAGGAAATAGGTTCAGTGAAGTGATAGACTTGAAGAAAGTGGTCTTTGGGGAAAATGAGTGGGGCAGAAGTGTGCACAATTCTTCAGGAGGAGACAGTCTGACATGAGACAGCCCACCAAGAGTTATACCTGAATGGCAGCACCGAAGAAAGTAAAAGAAAGACATGCAATATTTTCAAAGGTGGAACCCGCTAAGTGAGCGGACGCAGGCGATCAAGAAGCATTTTAGTTTCTTGGAGAATGTGAGAGATAAATTAAGAAAGTGGCAAAAAAGAGACAGAAAATAAAGGAACATGGAAGAAATGATAACAGGATAAAATCCTTGAAAACATTACGTATGACATGATGGCAACAGTCTTGAGTGGTAATGTACACACCAGAGGTTAGAGTGATAGAACAGGATCAGAGACAAAAATTTCTGAATTGTCTAAATAGACATGATAGTTAAATTTACACACACACACACACACACACACAATGATGTCTTAAGAGAAAGGTGACAGTGAGAGAGGCAGGCTAAGGGTCATGGCCGCACTCTTCCATGTCTCCACTTAGGAAGGAAGGGGGAAAAAAACAAGTTTCCTCTCCTTGGGGAGCAGAGAAGCAGCTGGAGGGAACAGAGACGTCAAAGAACAAAAACAAAGAAAACACAGAGCTTTTAAAGAAGCCACAGTTGGTCAATGGTGTCCACTGCTACAGAGAGGGAAAGGACCACAGGAGCTTCATGAATGAAGGCAGCTGAACTTGAGAACTTAAAGTTTTGGTCAGCAGCGACCAGGGTCTGTGGGGTGCAGGGAAGATCCCCTGGAGGAGGGCATGGCAACCCACTCCAGTATTCTTGCCTGGAGAATCCCATGGACAGAAGAGCCTGGCGGGCTACAGTCCATGGGGTCACAAAGAGTTGGACACAACTGAAGTGACTTAGCACACATGCATAAAGATGAAGAAACCAAGGTGCAAAGAGGCTGAATGATGTGCACAAAATCACCCACAAGCCAGTGCAAGAGTTGGAACAGGAACCCAGGTCTTCCCAGCCCTGCTCAGAACCCCCTCAACCAGATAACCCTCTTCTGAAGCAGAGTTTTCCTCTCCTTAATAATAATCCGGTAAACCTGTGTAGGAGCCTCATGGAGGATACACTGATAACAGTCTCTGTGGGGAAAATAATTCCTTATTTCAGAAAGAGGACACAAACTACAACATCTCAAATTAATTGCTGTATTAGATTATTATGCATTCCTATTGCACACATTCCTATTCCATTTTCAGTCTATCAGTCTGCAAATGACAGAAAGACATGGTTACAATGCTGTGCTCAGTAGATACTCATAAATAGAATTAATCACTTAATTAGGTATTTTACCAGAATTATTATACCATAAGCTAATATGATTCCTGAAACTAGAAAACCATATGATTTATAATCTGAAAACGGGTTTTGCCCCTAAAACCATTTGCAAGATTGGAGTGGGAAAAAAGGTGAAAAATAAAAGTGAGGGTCACCCTAACCATTATTCATGTTTCTGAATCTGTTCCTTTCTCACAAAACTATCTCTTGGTAATTTTTTTTAATGTTTAAAAAATTTTAGTATTTTTGACTGTTCTAGGTCTTTGCTGCTGTGAGGGCTTTTCTCTAGTTGTGGTGGATGGGCTTCTTATTGCAGTGGTTTCTCCTTATGGAGCATGAGCTCTAGGGTGCATGGGGTTCAGTAGTCACAGGGAGTGGGCTCAGTAGCTACGGCTTCCCGGCTCTGAGCACAGGCTCATCAGTTGTGGCACACGTGGATTAGTTGCTCCACAACATATGGGATCTTCCCGGATCAAGGATCGAACTTGCATCTCCTGCACTGGCAGGTAGATTCTTTACCACTGAGCCATCAGGGAAGCCCTTACTTGGTAATTTCAAAATTACAGACTTACTGAAGGTTGTTCAGCACCATAAGAGTGCTGTTTTCCCACTATGGATTCACAAATTACCATGTCTTCTATAAAGAGAAAGGACACTTGTGGTTTACTTCCATTTCTTGGGTATAACCAGTAACAAATAAACGCTTGAGAACTGCAGAGTGACATTCCTCTGAGCAGGGTCCACTCAGAACCTGAATATGGCACACTTTACTCATAACTGGATGTACTGCATCTGAGGTAAGTATAGCAAATAGGCAGCTTTGACTTGGTAGAAGGGGATCCATACATCCACAACAGGACTGATGGACATCTGGGAAGTCAGCCTTAATATCTAGGCCAAGTCACTTCTGGCCGCTTTTGTAGCTTTCTTTAAATGAAACAACTGCACTTGGAATTCTAGGGAGAAAGGAAGTGGAACTTTTACGTTATAGGGTGAGAAAAATCACCTTAAATCATGAACAAAGTATATACTGAATTGCGAGAGTACGAAGAAGGTTCTAACTGCCTTTCAAAGTGGATGTTTTTCATCAAGAAGGAAATTTCTTTTGAGTTATCCAAGATAAAAATTGGATTTATGAAAAAAAAATGGATTTATGAATCTCACAAATATGGCAGTAAACACCAATTACTAGTTTGTGAAGAGTAATAGTAAGCCCTCAGTGCTGAGGGCTTGAAAATGTATAATTTACCTGTATGGTGTCCTCACTGTTACTGGTTAGATTGCTGGTCACATTTCCTAGATCTGGGTACTTTCCTTTCCAGAGGGTATAATTCCGATAGCTGGTTATCACAGGGCTAGGTTTAGAGTAAGGGACTGAAAGATTTCTTCAGGCACTATCAGCTGAGACTCAGCATATAGCATGACTTCCACATGAAATGTGCTTTTCTCCCCCTAAAAACCTTCCATTGCTAAAATAATAACTTGAATTACCCTATTAATAAGAAAGTGAAAGTGAAGTCGCTCAGTCGTGCCCGACTCTTTGTGACCCCATGGACTGTAGCCTGCCAGGCTCCTCTGTCCATGGGATCGAACCCGGGTCTCCCACATTGTAGGTAGACGCTCCAGGGAAGTCCATAAATAAGAAGTCACACCATATTTTAATAGCCAAAACATCATTAAAAAAAATTATCTCCTTGAGGATGAAAAACCTTTTTTTGAATTAAGAAGAAATAAGCAGAGCTCACCCACTGGTGGCTCAGCGCTAAAATATCCGCCTACCAATGCAGGAGATGGGGGTTCAATCGCTGGGTAGGAAAGATCCCCTGGAGAAAGAAATGGCAACCCACTCCAGTATTCTTTCTTGGGAAATACCATGGACAGAAGAGCCTAGTGGGCTACACAGTCCATGGGGTTGCAAAGAGTCAGACACAACTTAGCAACTTAACAACAAGCAAACCTGAACTTTTACAATATTATAGAAGTTACTGACAATGAGGCTAAGATATGGGAATATTTTTGTGAAAGAAATCAGAAACATTCAAGTCAAAAATGCCTTTATTATTGAAAAAGAAAAAAGAAAAAATTAATTGGGAAAAGCATTTAACTCAAAAAACTTGGAGAGCAAAACAAACCCTCAAATATTCAGTTCAGTTCAAAAACTCAGTTGTGTCCGACTCTTTGTGATCCCATGGACTGTAGCATGCCAGACTTCCCTGTCCTGGAGCTTGTTCAAACTCATGTCCATCAAGTCGGTGATGCCATCCAACCATCTCATCCTCTGTCATCCCTTTCTTCTCCCACCTTCAATCTTTCCCAGCATCAGGGTCTTTTCCTATGAGTCAGTTCTTCCCACCAGGTGGCCAAAGTATTGCAGCTTCAGCTTCAGTATCAGTCCTTCCAATGAATATTCAAGACTGATTTCCTTCAGGATTGACTGATTTGATCTCCTTGCAGTCCAGGGGACTCTCAAGAGTCTTCTTCAACACCACAGCTCAGAAGCATCAATTCTTCGGCACTCATCTTTCTTTATATTCCACTCTCACAACCATACATGACTACTGGAAAAATGATAGCTTTGATTAGGTGAACCTTTGTTGGCAAAGTAATGTCTCTGCTTTTTAATATGCTATCTAGGTTGGTCATTACTTTCCTTCCAAGGGGCAAGTGTCTTTTAATTTCATGGCTGCAGTCACCATCTGCAGTTATATGGGAGCTCCTAAAAATAAAGTCAGGCACTGTTTCCACTGTTTCCCCATCTATTTGCCATGAAGTGATAGGACCAGATGCCATGATCTTCGTTTTATGAATGTTGAGTTTTAAGCCAACTTTTCCACTCTCCTCTTTCACTTTCATCCAGAGGATCTTTAGTTCTTCTTCACTTTCTACCATAAGGGTGCTGTCATCTGTGTATCTGAGGTTATTGATATTTCTCCCAGCAATCCTGACTCCAGCTTGTGCTTCATCCAGCCCAGCATTTCGCATGATGTACTCTACATATAAGTTAAATAAGCAGGTGACAATATACAGTCTTGACGTACTCCTTTCCCAACTTGGAACCAGTCTGTTGTTCCCTGTCCAGTTCTAACTGTTGCTTCTTGACATACATACAGATTTCTCAGGAGGCAGGTAAGGTGGTCTGGTATTCCCATCTCTTGAAGAATTATCAAAAGTTTGCTGGGATCCACACAGTCAAAGGATTTGATATAGTCAATAAAGCAGAAGTAGATGTTTTTGTGGAATTCTCTCACTTTTTTGATGATCCAACAGATGCTGGCAATTTGATCTCTGGTTCCTCTACCTTTTCTAAATCCAGTTTGAACATCTGGAAGTTCATTGTTCACGTACTGCTGAAGCCTGGCTTGGAGAATTTTGAGCATTGCTTTGCTAGCATGTGAGATGAGTGCAATTGTGTGGTAGTTTGAACATTCTTTGGCATTGCCTTTCTTTGGGATTGGAGTGAAAACTGACCTTTTCCAGTCTTGTGGCCACTGCTGAGTTTTCCAAATTTGCTGGCATATTGAGTGCAGCACTTTCACAGCATTGTCTTTTAGGATGAAATAGCTCAGCTGGAATTCCATCACCTCCACTAGCTTTGTTCATACTGATGCTTCCTAAAGCCCACTTGACTTCACATTCCAGGATGTCTGGCTCTAGGTAAGTGATCACATCATTGTGGTTATCTGGGTCATGAAGATCTTTTTTGTATAGTTCCTCTGTGTATTCTTGCCACCTCTTCTTAATATCTTCTCCTTCTGTTAGGCCCATACTGTTTCTGTCCTTTATTGTGCCCATCTTTGCATGAAATGTTTCCTTGGTATCTCTAATTTTCTTGAAGAGATCTCTAGTCTTTCCCATTCTATTGTTTTCCTCTATTTCTTTGCATTGACCACTGAGGAAGGCTTTCTTATCTCTCCTTGCTATTCTTTGGAACTCTGCATTCAGATGGGTGTATCTTTCAAATATTAAAACAGCAACATCTGTCAGCAATATTAAAATGTCACTCTGTGTTGCAGAGCAATCTAAGACATATCCATATAATAGAATGTTCTGGAGCATTTTCTGTAATGAGGTCTTTTCTGTAATTACTCATATGGCACATATGCCAAAGGATGTTAAATGAAGAAGTTTCTGAATCACTAATGTGGTCTCTAATCATTTGTTTCCTTTTTTCTTTTTTTCTTTTCTAGGTGAAAACACACGTATATTCCTAGATAGACTCTAAATGAAGCAAGAAATGGATAAGGGAAGTGGTGAATTGAGAGTCAGAAATGGGGAATGGAGAGTAACTTACTTTTTACACTTTGTATGTTATTTTCTTTTTCATGAGAATGTTTTATTTATTCAAATAAATAAATTTAAAATAAAAGTGGTTCAGGAAATAGCTTCACCTAGCAACTCATTTTTTATTCTCTTTGAAGATAGAAAAGTTTCTTCCTGGTCATCAGCTGTCCATTTCCAGCTCTTTTTATCCCACTCTGCTTCAAAGATGAGCCCTTCTAACCTGTTCTCGTTCTCTGCCGCCCTCGTCTCCTTTTACCTTCTACCTTTCCCAGCATCAGTGTCTTTTCCAGTGGGTCAGCTCTTCGCATCAGGTGGTCAAAGTATTGGAGCTTCAGCTTCAGCATCCGTCCTTCGAATGAATATTCAGGGTTGATTTCCTTTAGGATTGACTGGTTTGATCTCCTTGCAGTCCAAGGGACTCTCAAGAGTCTTCTCTAACACCACAGTTCAAAGGCATCAATTCTTTGATGCTCATCCTTCTTTATGGTCCAACTCTCCAATCCATACATGACTACTGGAAAAACCATAGTTTTGACTAGGTGGACCTTTGTCGCCAAAGTTATTGCTTTTTAATATGCTGTATAGGTTTGTCATAGCTTTCCTTCCAAGGAGCAAGCATCTTTTAATTTCATGGCTGCTGCAACCCTTTAAGTTGGCTAAAAAGTTGAATCTACTCAAAGGCAGAAAAAAAAGATTCAGTGATATTGCAACTCAGAAAAAAACAATGCTTCTTGCAGTTTGAACTTTAAGTCCTTTTGTGTGATTCTTCAATTCACACTTTCTATTCACACTTCTCATCTCACATTCCCGCACACCTGAGCCTTTGCCAGCTTCAGAAGAGGTCATTTCCTTAGCTCTTGGCACCCCAGATTTCCACCCAGCTTCAATTCCAACTGAAAAATTGTTGGACACATTGACATGTTGACAGAAGTTGACATGTTGAAAACCACTGATAGGTTTTTTAAGAGTAACCCCCTAAGAAGTGGGATGTGTGTGTTCAGTCACTCAGTGTCCAACTCTTTGTGACCCAATGGTCTGTAGCCTACCAGGCTGCTCTGTTCATGGAATTTTTCAGGGAAGAATACTGGAGTGGGTTTCACTCTAGGGGATCTTCCTGACACAGGGATCAAACCCATGTCTCCTGCATTAGCAGGTGTATTCTTTACCCCTGAGCCACTAGGGAAGCCAGAAGTGGGATAGCACAGCCAAAATGACTTCTGTTCCTATGAAAATGTAGAGGTGATCTTCTTTCCTTGCACAAATGTTGAATGAGAACTGCCTCTAAGTACAAAGCTGAGCTGAGTTCCCACTTACTAGATGAAGAATCCAACTCTTTTACGTTTATAGCTGAAATAATTATAGCTCGCCTTTCCCATAATATCCTCAGATAAAGAGAAGTGATTATTCTCTGTCTGGGAATTTCCTTTGCTTTTCTGGATACTATGTGAACCACAACACTCCATGCTTATGTTCATCATTTTCTAAGGAATCCCTAACTCTTAGGATAATAGAGGATAAAAACCAGAGCTCTCAAAGTTAGCCCCAAAATAAATTGAACCTACAAAGAAACAGAGAATGAATAGCCCTGGAATAAAGCCTACATCCATCTGACATAAATATCTGTCTCCTGGAATGGCTGAACAGAATTCATACCTGGACTTCCTGCTTCCAGGGCCAGGAATATAGAATATATTTATAGATGTATAAAATATAGAATATATTCTATAGCCAGCTACAGAAGAGCTCCACTACCCCTTGCCATCAGCTATTATTACTCCATCAGTCATCCTTGATGTCATCTTCCTTTCACAGTCTATCCCTGACACCTTTCTCACTCTGTTGTAGCTCACTCCAGATGCAACTTTTCATTAAAAATATCCATCAACTGTTGGGTACTAGAGAGCAAACATATAGGAGATAGAGTTTATCCTAAAGGAACACACAGAGCTGTGAGAATTCAAACAAATAAGAAAAAAAGAATAATTTAAAGAAATAAGTTTCATAAGTTAACATATACTGCTATATAACCTTACTTTTTCCCCCAAAAGCTTCAGTCCTATCTTCTCAATTGCATTGTAATCTATTTTTGTGCAGGAATCACAAAAAACCTAAAATAGTTTCCTTGAACAACTTTTGAAAGAATGGATGAAAGGCAATTTTCTTTGGCATTATTGTTAATATGTTAGTACAATGCTGGGTAGAAAAGAATCATTTCTTTAACTACTGAATGCAGTATACGATATGTAATTTAATTGGCTTTAATTTGAGCATATTTACTGTATTGGTTTTCTAGGGCCATCATAACAAAATACCACAGACTAGGTGGCTTAAGAGCTTCCCAGGTGGCGCAAGTGGTAAAGAATCCTCCTGCCCGCACAAGAGATGCAAGAGACTTGAGTTCGACCCCTGGGTTAGGAAGATCCCCTACAGAAGGAATTGGCAACCCACTCCAGTATTTCTTGCTTGGAAAACTCCGTGGACAGAAGAGCCTGGTGAGCTATAGTCCATGGGGACACAAAGAGCTGGACATAGCTGAGCATGCACACGCCACACCGGGTGATTTAAACAATGGAGGCTTGTCTTCTCACAGTGCTGGCAGCTGGCAAGTCCCAAATCAAGGAGTCAGCAGGTTTGTTTTTTTTTTGAGGCCTCTCTCCTAGGTTGTGGGTGGTCACTGTGTTGCCCATGACCTCTGCTCTGCACACACATGTCTGTGTCCTGATCTCCCTTCCATGTAAGAACATCAATCATACTGGAGCCGTCGTGGTGGTTTAGTCGCTAAGTCGTGTCTGACTCTTTGCGACCTCAGGGACTGTAGCCCATCAGGCTCCTCTGTCCATAGGATTCTCCAGGCAAGAATACTGGAGTGGGTTGCCATTTCTTCTCCAGGGGATCTTCCTGACCCAGGGATTGAACCTGGGTCTCCTGCATTGCAGGCAGATTCTTCACCAACTGAGCATATACAGACCCCATATGACCTCATTTTTACTTTCATTAACTCTTTAAAGGTGATACAGGTAAACTTGTATCTCCAAATACAGGTACTGAGAATTCATTTTAAGGTGCTAGGAGTCAGAACTTCAACATGAATTTGGAGGGGGCATGGTTAAGTCCATAAAATTTACTGAGATACACTAGACTCTCACTATAACACTGTTCTTTAGGACTATGTCATGGAATAACTAGAGGAAATTTTACAATAAATTTCTTTTCACAGGTTTGTAACGTGTTTTATGTGTAGAATTTCACTGAATACTACACAGAAAGTATAAGTATGGCAATGTTTCAGTTTATGATCTCTTGATAAGTTGTCTGCAAAACAAAAAAAAAAGGTCACAGTAATTCTACTATCTACAACCATGCCCTTCTGTGATGCCTTCTCAAACTGCTTTTAGCCACATGTCCCACCTTGACCAATTAGATGTTAGTAAATGTGACATAAGTAGAGGCTCAAAAATCGCTTGTGCATTGGGACACGTCCTTTGATGTTCCTAGAACCTCTTCAACCATGTGAATGAGTCCAAAGAGCCTTCTGAACAACGAGAAACAGACAGTGCATTGGCCCTCATCACTTCAGCCAGCCGCACACCAAACCCCAGAGGAGAACCAACTAATGTGACTGCATTTACCTGAGTGAGCCCAGCTCAGATCAACACAAAAACCTCCCGGCTGATCTTAGCCCGAACTACCAACCCACTGACTCATAAGCTAACTGTCACTGTTTTAAGCAAGTAAGTTTTGAAGGAATTTGTTACCAAAAAAAAAATAGGAATACAATGAAAATCTCAGAACCTAAAAAAAAAAAAAAAAAAAAAGAAAATCTCAGAACCTTAGAACTTATTTTAACACAAATGAATAGAATTCATATTCGCATGTTAAAACACCAAAAACAACTGTCTTCAGAAACTAAAATAAAAATCCTCCCAAAGTCAACTGATACCGTAGTAAGTCAGCTACATGATGGCAAAGACATACTAGCGTCAGGCACAGGCAGAGAATGTTATCAAAATGACGTCAGAATAACTCAGAAAAGAACATTAAGGCAGATGGAGTCAAATCACAGCTGCTACAGTGAAACATAACCCTGTACTGTAGGACTCCCTTGTGAAACGAGGTAAATTAAAACTAATTTGGGTGAAGACTAATACAGTTCAGTGGTAGAAACTGTGCTGTGCTGAGTCACTTCAGCCGTGTCCGACTCTGTGACCCCATGGACTGTAGCCCACCAGGCTCCTCCATCCATGGGATTCTCCAGGCAAGAACACTGGAGTGGGTTGCCATGGCCTCCTCCAGGGGATCTTCCTGACCCAGGGATCGAACCTACGTCTCCTGCATCTCCTGCACTGCAGGCAAATTCTTTACTGCTGAGCCACCGGGGAAGCCTGGTGGTAGAAATTAATTATAGGCTATTTCAGAAGAGAATATCATAACATTTTAAGCCACAGTATCAGTGGAAAACAAATCATGGCTAAGAAAAGACTTTGTAAAACCACGTATAATTGATGAGAAAAATTATTTGTTATTGATTCCTGAAGGATATGCCAATGAGGCACAAGCGGGCTGAAAAAAACAGAGTAAGATCATTTTTAAAAAGGAAAAGATTTTTAAAAAAGAGAGAAATTTCATTTCAGCCTAGACTAGCCATCCTGTTAACAAACATCAAGGAATTCATTTGGCAGAAGAGGAAGAGGCGGAGAGAGATGAGGAGTTTTCAAATATTGACGGCTGTGGGTTCTCGGCTGATGACTCAGCTTTCTGAAGCAGGCAATTCCCTGTGCAAAGCCCAGCTCAGCAGCTCCAAGGAGGCGAATTGTTAATTGCTCATTCATCTCACCAAGATAAATTAGCCTGCCTGTCCTGGTATGAGAAGATAGTGGCTGCAAAGCCCACGTTGGAGTTCGATAGCCAGATGTGACCATTTGTAATGAGGGCTCCCTGGGATCCACTAAGAGTGTAAGGACACCTGAGACTCCTCACCAGCAGGGATAAAAACTGGGGAACACAGGGTTGATGACAAATGAGCAAGAATGACGGCATGCAGGCTTACCAGTAAGGGTGACAGTATAGTGTATTGTCCAAACTGAAAAAAGCCAGGGGAACAAAAGGAGGTTCCATTAATAATTACTCTGAGACCACAGGGGTGGAATGAACTGGAGCTGCCCCAATTGGACCCAAGAGTCGGCAGACTCTTTATTATATATACATATGTATCATAATCAAAGAAAATCAAAGGGATTTTTCATTTTAAATCCCTTAAAAAGTACAAGGGCACCAAGAGGAAATTGGTAAAAGATTGTGACTTAGCAAGAAATGACAAGACAGTCCTGAGTGACCCTCTTGGGAAGAGGCAGGCCATACTTCCCGCATCCAGGAGGAAACAGCCTAGAAAGATCCAGAAACCAATCAACCGCCTCAGGAGAAGACATGCACCGTGGGGGCTGGTGACTCACTGCTGAGAGACATGACTGCTTATGAAACAAAGCTGAGCAGAGCTCTGCACCATATTCCTGGTGCAGATATTTAAGAAAGAAGCTTTTAGAGGTATATTATCTGTTCAGTTTTAACAAGTGTTTACTGAGAGACAACTCTGCTAAACATTCCTATAGGTAACACAGAAAGTAACTAGGCAGACGAGGTCCCTACTATCAGGAGCTTACTTTCAGGTGGGAGACACACAATAAAACACATAAATGTATGCCCTTATAATCGAGGTAAGAGCTATGAGGGTAATGAGAACAATGCTGTAATAGACAATGTCTGTGCATGGTGAGTGAAGTGATAAAAAATCAGTAAGGAAACGCCTGAGAGAATGACTTCTGAGCTGAAGTTCAGAATGGAACTCGTCATGCAAAGATCTTGGGGAGGAGAACATTTCATACAGAAGAAAAGAGCTGCTACAACAAGTTCTACAGTCAGAATTAGCCAATGTAGCTGAAACAAAGGAAGGGAGGGGGAGAGTGATAGAAAACGGGATAGAGAGCCTGAGAGGGATCAGATAATGTAAGAATGTGGGGTTTTCTTTGCATGGGCCAAGAAGTCATTAAAGGTTCTCTGCAGAAAAAGACACAATCCAATTTACCTTTGAAAACGAGCACTTACAAAACTGAAAGAGACTCACAGACTTAGAAAACAAACTTACGGTTGTCAGGGGGAAGGGATAGTTAGGGAATTTGGGGAGGTCGTGTACACACTGCTATATTTTAAATGGATAACCAACAAAGACCTATTGTATAGCACAAGGAACTCTGCTCAATATTATGTACCAACCTGCATAGGAGGGGATTTGGGGGAGAGTGGATACATGTAAATGTATGACTGAGCCCCTTCACTGTTCCCCTGAAGATGTCACAGCATTGTTAATCAGCTATATCCCAATACAAAGTGTTTTTGGTGTTAAAAACAATAAAAAAATTTTAAAATGAATAAATAAACTGAGCACTCTGGCTGATCCCTGGAGACTAGGTTGTAACCAGACAGGAGAATTTGGAGGAGTCAGTGGATTGACTGGAAAGGGTCACTTTTCATTCCAATCCCAAAGAAAGGCAATGCCAAAGAATCCAACTACTGCATAACTGCACTCATCTCACACGCTAGCAAAGTATTGCTCAAAATTCTCCAAGCCAGGCTTCAACAGTACACGAACTGTGAACTTCATGAAGTTCAAGCTGAATTTAGAAAGGGCAGGAGAACCAGACAGCAAATTGCCAACATCTGTTGGATCATCAAAAAAGCAAGAGAGTGCCAGAAAAACATCAACTTCTGCTTCATTGACTACACTAAAGCCTTTGACTGTGTGGATCACAACAAACTGTGAAAATTCTTCAAGAGATGGGAATACCACACCATCTTACCTGCCTCCTGAGAAGTCTGTATGCAGGTCAAGAAAGAACAGTTAGAACTGGACATGGAACAACAGACTGGTATTCCAAATTGGGAAAGGAGTATGTCAAGGCTCTATATTGTTACCCTGTTTATTTAACTTCTATGCAGAGCACATCATGTGAAATGCTGGGCTGGATGAAGCACAAGCTGGAATCAAGATTGCCGGGAGAAATATCAATAACCTCAGATACAGAGATGACACCACCCTTATGGCAGAAAGCCAACAAGAACACAAAAGAGCCTCTTGATGAAAGTGAAAGAGGAGAGAGAAAAAGTTGGCTTAAAACTTGACATTCAGAAAACTAAGATCATGGCATCCAGTCCCATCGCTTCATGGCAAATAGATGGGGAAACAATGGAAACAGTGACATACTTTATTTTCTTGGGCTCCAAAATCACTGCAGATGGTGACTGCAGCCACGAAATTAAAAGACGCTTGCTCCTTGGAAGAAAAGTTATGACCAACCTAGGCAGCATATTAAAAAGCAGAGGCATTACTCTGCTGACAAAGGTCCATCTAGTCAAGGCTACGGTTTTTCCAGCAGTGACAGTTGGACTATAAAAAAAAGCTGAGTGCCAAAGAATGATGCTTTTGAGCTGTGGTGCTGGAGAAGACTCTTGAGAGTCTCTTGGACCGCAAGGAGATACAACCAGTCAATCCTAAATGAAATCAGTCTTGAATAATCATTGGAAGGACTGATGCTGAAGCTGAAACTCCAATACTTTGGCCACCTGATGCGAAGAGCTGACTCATTTGAAAATATCCTGTTGCTGGGAAAGATTGATGGCAGGAGAAAAAGGGGACGACAGAGGATGAGATGGTTGGATGGATCACTGACTCGAGTTTGACATGAGTTTGAGTAAGCTCTGGGAGTTGGTGAAGGACAGGGAAGCCTGGCGTGCTGCAGTCCATGGGGTCACAAAGAGTCAGACATGACTGAGTGACTGAACTGAACTGGACTGTTACAGATATTAAGCAAAGAAGTGATTTGCATAAGCAGAGATGGAGAGAAGCTGTTTAGTTTGGGCTCTGTTCTGCTCATGGTTCTGAAGTAGAGCTTGTGAGGGAGAGAAATAGAGACCAAGATGGGCTTTTACTTGGTTAGCTGAAAGGACGGTGCCATACACTGAGATACTGAAAGCTGGGGAAAATACAGGTTTACTTCTTCCTTGTAAATATTAAACTTGTTGTTGTTCAGTCACTAAGTCACGTCAGACTATTTGCAATCCTATACTATGGACTATAGTACACTGGGCTCCTCTGTCCTCCACTATCTCCCAGAGTTTGCTCAAATTCATGTTCACTGAGTCGGTGATGCCATCCAACCATCTTCTCCTTTGTCTCCTGCTTCTCCTTTTGTCTTTAATCTTTCCCAGCATCAGGGTTTTTCCAATGAACCGGCTCTTCCCATCAGGAGGCCAAAGTATTGAAGCTTCAGCTTCAACATCAGTCCTTCCATTGAATATCCAGGGTTGATTTCCTTTAGGATTGACTGGTTTGATCTCTTTGCAGTGCAAGGGGTTAAACATCAAGAATATAATTGTATATAAGACTCTAAACGAAAGGAAATGCCAGAAGTTGAGTTATAAATTTTATAATCATTGCATATAAATGTCATTTAAACCGAAGGACTGAATGAAATTAGCAATGGAGAAAAAACAAATAGAGACGAGCCTGTGCCCAAAACCCAACTATGTGATACTCTAACATTTAGATGATGTGCTGATGCAGCCAACTCGGACAAACAGGAAAGAGTAGCCAATGAAGTAGAAGGAAAATGCAGAAAATGCTGTGTCATAGAAGCCAAGAGAAGCCAGTACATTAGGAAAGACAAAGCAGTCAGCTATATATACACTGCATAGTGACTGAGTAAGGAGAGACAGAGAGCCACCTTTGGATTTTATAACATGGAGACAGATAATGGCCTTTTCAAAAAGCCCAGTGGACAGAGATTCTCTACTGAAATTGAGAAAGTAAAGAACTAGAGACCGCAATTTCAGAAAGGTCTTTCTAGAAATGTTGCTAGGAGTCCTAACTTCTCCTGTAGATTCATGAGAAACTAGTAACAGTGCTCCTAGAGTCTAGTTCTGGAGGTTCATTCCAGATTGCTTTTGTAGCTTAGCAGGGCTGACTCAGTCAGTCAGGGTTAGGTCAGTAAAAGAACAGGCTGACACAATAGGTATTAAGTTCCAAAAGTTCTCTCTTTCTGTAAAGACCACTTTTGAGTAGAAAGTGCTCACTCTTACATTGTTATCTAGATAAATGGTTAGTAAACAGGCCTCGTGAGTCACATCAGACCCACCACCTCCTGTGTAAATAAAGTTTTACTGATACACAGCCATGCCCATTAAAATACAGATTGGCTCTGTCTGCTTTTGCACCACAGTAGAGAGTTGGGATGGATTAGGGGCAGGAGGAGAAGGGGACGACAGAGGATGAGATGGTTGGATGGCATCACCGACTCAATAGACATGGGTTTGAGTAAACTCCAAGAGTTGGTGATGGACAGGGAGGCCTGGCATGCTGCGATTCATGGGGTCGCAAAGAGTTGGGCACAACTGAGCGACTGAACTGAACAGAGAGTTGGGTAGTTGTGACAGAACCTACGTCTCACAGAGCTAAAAATACTTTTTAGTCCTTTAGAGAAAAAATTTTCCAATCCTGATCTAACAAATTCCTACAAATATATGGTACCTATAAATATATAGAACCTATAGAAATAAATTTATAAATAGAATGTATATATATATATATATGTATAACTGAATCACTTTGCTGTACAGAAGAAATTAACACAACATTAACTATGCTTCAATTAAAAAGGGAAAAATAGAAATTTAGTTTCTACAAATATGGAGAGTTTTACAGGGGCAAAGCCTTCTCCACTGGATCATTGGTTACAGTGCATCTGTCCAGCTTGAGTCAACAACTCTCTAGCAAAAGAAGTGTGCTTCAGGGAGTATGCATGCTCTGCTACTTCTCTGCTTGTACATTTTCCCCATTTATTGTTCCTGAGCCAGTCAGTAGTGTCTGACTCTTCCACATCTCCGTGGACTATAACCTACCAGGTTTCTCTGTCCATGGGGATTCTCCAGGCAAGAATACTGGAGTGGGTTGCCACTTCCTTCTCCACGGCATCTTTCCAACCCAGGGATTGAACCTGTGTCTCCCGCACTGCACGTGGATTCTTTACCACTGTGCCACCTAGGAAGTATTTTCCATTACATCCCATTATTTACATCTTCTCCCTAACTGTAGTGGCCAACGACTAGGACCCCTTTACCACATGATAGGTAAAGACGTGAACATTTTTTTCCACGTTGTACTACAGCTTTAAAATAATAGTATATGAGTAGATTATAGATTATTAGAAAATGGGGGATAATATAGGTATGTTTTCATTTTCCAGACCAAAACCTAAAGTTTCAAAAAGGATAGGATTTGGGCTAGATATGCTGATTATCACTGATGGAGAGAGATATTTGACTGGAATCCTAGGTCACTGAATCCTTGACTAGCTGACTCTGGAACAGGTCACACTGTGTAAGGAGGGAGGTAGATTCAGAGAATAAATTCCAGGAACAAGCAAAGCTCTTTTCCTAGCTAATTCTGTGTTATTGCAGTGGGATCTACTTCCATGGTGAACTGGGTGCTAAAAGTTCAGTGTGGGATTTGGTATCCAAATTAACAATTTTCTCTTGTCCTCCCCAGGGTACAAACACAAATAGCTAGCTAAATCAGCATCAAACCATCCGCTCAAATAGGAAACAGAGGCCACTGCAAGGCTTCCTTTACCACTCCCCAAACCTAGAGTTTGGGCTTCCCTGGTGGCTCAGCAGTAAAGAATCCATCTGCAATGAGGGAGATGTGGGTTTGATCCCTGGGTCAGGAGGATCCCCTAGAGAAGGAAGTAGCTACAGTCCATGGGGTCTCAATGGACGCCATGGACTGTAGTCCACCAGGCTCCTCTGTTCATGGGATTCTCTAGGCAAGAATACTGGAGTGGGTTGCCATGCCCTTCTCCAGGGGATCTTCCCAACCCAAGGCTCTTGTGTCTCCTGCACTGGCAAGCAAGTTCTTTACCGCTGCACCACCTGAGAAGCCCACTGACCCATAGATCTAGATAAATAGACAGGTATCAGTACACATCTTCTTCCTTGACTTCGGAAAGAGGGAGTAGGGCATGTATCCTTGAGTTCCACCTAGAGGTTACAGAATGTCTCTGACAAAAGATATATCATGATGACTAATGAGAAAATAATTTGTTATTCTGATTGAAAGGACTTTTAAGTTGAAATTGAAAAGGAAGATGAAATATTCTCAGTTAAAATGGGAAAAAGTATTGACAGTCAACACTGCTTCTGACATTGAGGAAAAAAAAAAAGATTAACAGTGGATGAAGTGCCAGGTAATTCAAAGGAGAACATAGCTGAAAGCACAAGAATCTACATATGTTTCAATAGATATACCAGTGCATTCGATCTAGGTTAGGGGAAAAAAGTCAAGGTGAACTTGAGGCTTAGCAAAGAAGATCAATTTTACCTCATAAGCATGGTTGAGACCCGATGGTGCAGAATTCATTACAAAGTCAGTGATCAAAAGGTATATCTTGTTCAAAAGAAATCAATCAGATGGAAATGGAAGCAAAATGAAACTGCAGCTTAAGGAATTTGTAACTGAATGTAAATCTACAAATATGAGGATGTCAGTGCCTAGGAACTGTTAGGATGAAGGTAAAAAAGGAGACTTGCAGGCAGACTAACATAGTGGGAGTATTGCCACATGAGAATATATTAATGTATTTCTGAAATGGGTAACAAACCTAGACTGGAGTTACGCTAGAGATATATGGGATGTTAGAGGGGACTCTACTCTCCTGGCTTCAAGTGGCCGTGAAATAACTTTCATCCCAGGAAGGGCCAGCATGACAGTAAAACTTCTCCTTTTCCCACCTCTCCATGACTTCCCAGCACTGGAAGAGGAGGGAGTTATCCATCTGGCTAAGTAGAAAGATTCTGACATCAGTTGACTTGCTTTTCTGATAGGAAAAAGACAATGATACAAAAGTCAGGTGTCACCTGTTGTCTTTATCTCTCTGATCCCATTCTCAGGACTCGGTACAGTTAAGACAGTGACTCCTCCCCTGGATGGATAATCATCTACCTGGTTAGGAGCTCCACCTTGAAGTTACAGAATACTACTGAGAACAAGAATATCGTGGTGACTGCCTTACGGGCTCCTCTCCTCACAAAGACTCCCGAGATCCAATCAGGAAGTGCAGCGGTGGTTGCAGGCCCAAGCCACCTGCTCCAAACAAGTCTAGTAACAACAGTAATAGAGATAGTTCTAGATATAGTAACCTCATTTGTCTGTTTTGATATCTGTTTCTCACTTGGACTCCTAAAATCCTAATAATGGAGTGTGTGTGGGTATGTGTCTCTGTGTGTGTGCACGCTCAATCACTCAGTCATGTCCAACTCTTTGTGACCCCATGGACAGTAAGCCTACCAGGCTCCTCTGCCCATGGGATTTTCCAAACAAGAATACTGGAGCGGGTTGTCATTTCCTACTCTAGGAGATCTTCCCCACTCAGGGATTGAACCTGGCTTTCTTGCGTCTCCTGCATTGGCAGGCAGATTCTTTACCACTGTGTCACCTGGGATGCCCAGGAGTTATTTCCATTTTTTTAACTATTTAAATAATCAAGAAAGACAGCTCTATGAAAAACGTTATTTTCAGAGCTCACGGCTCACCTTGGTCTTATGTATCCTTTTATCTTGAAAGTGAAAGTTGCTCAGTCATGTCTGACTCTTTGTGACTCTATGGACTATACAGTCCATGGAATTCTCCAGGCCAGAATACTGGAGTGGGTAGCCTTTCCCTTCTCCAGGGGATCTTTCCATGCAGGGATTGAACCCAGGTCTCCTGCACTGCAGGTGGATTCTTCACCAACTGAGCCATAAGGGAAGCCCAGGAATACTGGGGTGGGTAGCCTATCCCTTCTCCAGCGAATCTTCCCAACCCAGGAATAGAACCAGGGTCTCCTACATTGCAGGTGGATTCTTTACCAACTGAGCTTGCTGGAGATCTAAATCCTACATTCTCTTGTGATCCAACTCAGATCTCATTTGACTATCATAGCCAAGAAAAGTTGAGTTTTCTCTTGACTGTAAATTCCTTAGAGCAGAAACCAACAAATCACAAACTTCTTTGTACATAATCATCTCCACTTTTAAACCTGCTCCCACCTCTGTCAAAGAGTTAGGAGCCTCAGGGTCACTCTAGGCTCCTCTTCAATTCACACTCCGTTATGTCTTCTCTGACAATATGTTCCATTTGCCCTGGACTATTCCAGTTAATGCCAGATGCCCCTGGCGTAATTATCAAAATGCCAGCTTTCACTCTCCAAAGTACCCTTGATAGATGATAAATTACATGGTTATCCTAAACCCATATCCAACTCTGCTTTCTTCCTACGTTTTAAACTGAGTCTCCCTTTTTCTCCATCCTTAAAATATAAGTTTTAGTTCAGATGCCCATCAAGTCTCAATATTGTTAACAGCCTAATTACTCTTGCAGAGGCAATACTTCAAATCCATTTTTCACAGCTGCCCGAGCAGTCTGTCTGAAACTCAAATGTGTCCATGCTACCTCCTTATTGAAGACCACTCCATAGTTCCCAACAGACAGGCTCAAACTGCAATGTCTGGCTTCCAATTATATCTAATATCTCACTCATTTCTACTGTAAATCCTCTTTTGGTCTCCGCCCATCTATCTCCTCTACCTGGAATACCCTTTCCTTCACTGCCTCCTTTCCTCAACCTTTATGGCAAATTGTTGTTAATTAGAACTCAGTAGAAGCAGCATGTAATACCTCATCACCTCTGATCACCCCTGGTTTAGATTATAGGGCCTTTCTCTATGTTTGCATAACAACTTGTATTCATCACTATTGAATTTATAGTACCATGTTTTTATGATTTACATCTTTGTTTCTCTCACTGCATTAGGAGATCCTTGAGAATGAAGAATTACTTCTTCCTGATTTGGGGGACAACAGTTAGAAATTTCAGTCCATATAGACAGTCCAGAATTTTTTTCACAATATTTATGACAAAACATTAAACAGAGAAAAATAATACTAGAAGCATGTGAAGAGCTGCCACTTGGATTTGATCATTATCTTTTACTAATCTACTTCATCAAATTTCTATTCATTTCAAAGCTATGACAAACCTAGACAGCATATTAAAAAGTAGGGACATCACTTTGTTGACAAAGGTCCACATAGTCAAAGCTTGGGTCTTTCCAGTAGTCATGTATGGATGTGAGAGCTGGACCATAAATAAGGCTGAATGACAAAAAATTGATGCTTTCAAGCTGTGGTGCTGGAGAAGACTCTTGAGAGTCTCTTGGACAGCAAGGAGATCAAACCAGTCAATCCTAAAGGAAATCAACCCTGAATATTCATTGGAAGGACTGATGCTGAACCTGAAGCTCCAATACTTTAGCCACCTGATGCAAAAAGCCGACTCACTGGAGAAGACCCTGATGCTAGGAAAGATTGAGGGCAGGAGGAGAAAGGAGACAACAGAGAAGGAGATGGTGTAATGACATCATGGGCTCAATGGACATGAGTTTGAGCAAACTCTGGGAGCTAGTCAAGGACAGGGAAGCCTGGAGTGCAGCAATTCATGGGGTCACAAAGAGTCGGACATGACTTAGCAACTGAACAACAACAGTAAATTAAAGAATGTGAGGGTGGGATATTTCAAAAGAACAGCATGTATACTATTTATGGTGAAACAGATCACCAGCCCAGGTGGGATGCATGAGACAAGTGCTCGGGCCTGGTGCACTGGGAAGACCCGGAGGAATCGGGTGGGGAGGGAGGTGGGAGGGGGGATCGGGATGGGGAATACGTGTAGATCTATGGCTGATTCATATCAATGTATGACAAAAAATAAAAAAATAAAAAAAATAAAGACACTGATACATTTCACTCCTAAATCTGTCAATATGCAAATCATTAATTAAAGTTCATTATTTTATTTTTTCTTTTAAACATGCATGCATACAATGAAATGCATAAATCTTAAGTGTATATTTACAGAGTTTTGATAAACATATTTATGTAACTTATCTTTTCTCCATTGAATTATCTTTGTATCGCTGTCAAAAATCAGCTGACTAAATTTGTGTGGATCTATTCCTGATTTTTTTTTTTTTGATTAGTTGGAGGCTAATTACTTCACAACATTTCAGTGGGTTTTGTCATACATTGATATGAATCAGCCATAGATTTACACGTATTCCCCATCCCGATCCCCCCTCCCACCTCCCTCTCCACCCGATTCCTCTGGGTCTTCCCAGTGCACCAGGCCCGAGCACTTGTCTCATGCATCCCACCTGGGCTGGTGATCTGTTTCACCATAGATAGTATACATGCTGTTCTTTTGAAATATCCCACCCTCACCTTCTCCCACAGAGTCCAAAAGTCTGTTCTGTATTTCTGTGTCTCTTTTTCTGTTTTGTATATAGGGTTATCGTTACCATCTTTCTAAATTCCATATATATGTTAGTATGCTGTAATGTTCTTTATCTTCCTGGCTTACTTCACTCTGTATAATGGGCTCCAGTTTCATCCATCTCATTAGGACTGATTCAAATGAATTATTTTTAACGGCTGAGTAATATTCCATGGTGTATATGTACCACAGCTTCCTTATCCATTCATCTGCTGATGGGCATCTAGGTTGCTTCCATGTCCTGGCTATTATAAACAGTGCTGCGATGAACATTGGGGTGCACGTGTCTCTTTCAGGTCTGGTTTCCTCAGTGTGTATGCCCAGAAGTGGGATTGCTGGGTCATATGGCAGTTCTATTTCCAGTTTTTTAAGAAATCTCCACACTGTTCTCCATAGCAGCTGTACTAGTTTGCATTCCCACCAACAGTGTAAGAGGGTTCCCTTTTCTCCACACCCTCTCCAGCATTTATTGCTTGTAGACTTTTGGATAGCAGCCATCCTGACTGGCGTGTAATGGTACCTCATTGTGGTTTTGATTTGCATTTCTCTAATAATGAGTGATGTTGAGCACCTTTTCATGTGTTTGTTAGCCATCTGAATGTCTTCTTTGGAGAAATGTCTGTTTAGTTCTTTGGCCCATTTTTTTATTGGGTCATTTATTTTTCTGGAATTGAGCTGCAGGAGTTGCTTGTATATTTTTGAGATTAATCCTTTGTCTGTTTCTTCATTTGCTATTATATTCCTGAGTTCTTTATTCTATTATACCAATTGGTGTGTCTATTCTTTCACCAATACTATGCTGTCTTGATTACTATATCTTTATGATAACTCTCAAAATAGGACATTTTTAGCTGATATCATTTCCTTTCAGCTTGAAGAACTTCTTTCAACACAATACAGTTCTAGTTCAGGTATACTGGTGACAAATATTTTTAGTTTGACCTAAAAATGTCTTCATTTTGCTTTTATTCTTGAAGGATATTTTTTCTCGACAGAAAATTCTGGATTACCAGTTCTCCCTTTCAAGCTCTTTAAATATTTTTGTTCTAATGTATTCTAGACTCCATTTTTCTCTAATGAGAGATCAATAATGATTTGGATTTGGATTTTCATTCACATTTATAAAATCTGTTGATTTTCTCTGGCTACATTCAAGACTTTCTCTTAATCACTGATTTTCAGAAGTTTGACTATGTTTTGTATGGCTTTCTTTGTATATATTCTGCTTAGGTTTGCTAATCTTCTCAGATTTGAAAATCTATTAAATTTGGTGGTGATGTCCTCCACCAAAGTTAAAAAAAAAAAAGGCCATTATTTGTGTAGGGCAAACTGAGGCCTTTACTCAGTTTATAAGCCATACCAATAGGAACTTACCTAGAGCCTTCCCCTTTTTCTAAGTGTTGATTCCCCTTCAGAAACTACCTGCATTTTGTTGCTCTCCAGCACTTTCTGGCCATTGGTTTTGCTTTTTAGTTTTGTCTTGTTTCTGTCTAGACTTTACAGTTGTTATCTGCAGAAGGGTCAGTCAGATAGAATCTTATTCAGACATTATTAGGAACAAGACTCAACAATTCATAAATATTTATTGAATTAAACTTTAGTCTGGCACCTCAAGGACAGAGATCTTTATCTATTTATTTATTGGTATATCACAAATGCCGAGAATCGTGCATGGTATATTTTAAGTATTCCATAAGCCTTTGTTGAATAAATAAACAGATGAATGGTTATTACTGTAATGCCTTATACACAATTGACATTTACATTTCCCATGTACCTTAACTGACTTTCCCAGAAAATAAGCATATACTAAAAAGGAGTATAACCCATAATCTCTTCCCAAAATTTACAACTGTTAACATCTTGTCATATTTGTTTTGTGTATCTTTTTAAATGAAAGATTCATAAAATTAGATATAAAGTAGAAGATCCCTTAATATATTAACTTTTTGCCCTAACTTTGGGCTCCAGTGTATATATCTTTTCATCTCAGTTACAGAGTATTCATTAATCTTTCAATTTTCCAAAGGAAGGAAGGAACATAAAACTCAGGTGGTATAAGTGATTCTTCTAAAAGAGTTCAATAGGCAAATACGTTAGAAAAAAGTGCTATATGCAACAAAACAAAACTTTATGTCAAGTCTTCCCAGAGCTGTTGGGCTGGCCAAAAAGTTTATTCATGTTTCTCTTTTAGCTATTACCGAAAATTCTGAACTTTGGCCAATCCGATAATATCAACCCATGTTGTACACCACTGAAGACTGTGTGCATGCTGCAGTGCCTGGTGCTTCCCAAACCTACCCAGCCTTGGAACACTATCCTAGAACACCTCGCGGGCCCACTGTTCCCTGAAACTCACTCTGGGGAAAGCTAACATGGAAGAATCCCACATTCCTGAAGCAAAACCTTGGACATGAAAAGTCATCCTTTGATCAAATGGATCAGCTTCCTACTCTTTTGTTCCCCAAATTATCCTTCTTCCACTGAGCCTGGACTTCATTCCTACCTTTCCATTACATTTGCCTTAAGTCAAGTCAGCCATCGTCCTCGGTTATTTACATGTTGATCCAAACATAAGAGAGAATAAAACAGCTGAGCAGACTGAAGGAGCGATTAAGAACCTGGAGATATAAAAGGCAATTGCTTTCAAGAGGATTCGCCCAGCACACAGAGCTTTCTTTCATGATTAAATTCTTTTTGAAAACCTAAATCAAAGGTACAGCCTATCAGAGAGCTAGGAAATCCATAATAAAAAAAAGTCATTGATGAGAGCCATTTTGTTATTATACTGAGTGCTTCTGACAGCATTCGCTGCCTAAGCACATGTGGGAAATGGCAATACATGCTGAACGCTTCCTTTATATACAAAATTCTACAATAAAGTGCCCAATGATAGAGAAAAAAAGAAATCAAACACAGTTGGCAAGTCAAAGCAACCAGAATTAATGCCTCCGAACCACGGCCCAGGCATTTCCAGCTCCCCAAGGAGACTGGCTGGAAACTATAGCTTTCGTTCAGTCCTTTCAGAACTCTATTAATTTTTTTCTGCTCTGCTGAGTCAGGACTATATAGGCGACAGGCAAGCGGCAGGGCAATCCTTTTTTAAAACTCTTTAAACAAAATCCTTGAATAGGCATCAGTAGTACCCAAGAAGTAACAAGCATGAGTAATAAGTATCCTTGGGGACCCAGCAACATTTTCTAATCAAGGACCAAAGAGTCCCAAACTGGGCACAGCACATACAAGCCAGGTTAATCAATCATGCTGCTTCCCTTGATAAATATGTCTTCCATTGTGGTATTTTCATTTCTCGTTTTCACTTTGGAGACACTGACGTGAAAAGCAGTTTCACGTAGAAGGAAGTGAGGCTTCCCAGGTGGCAAGAGTGATAAGGAACCTGCCTCACAAATGCAAGGGATGTAAGAGACACAGATTCAGTCCCTGAGCTGGGAAGATCCCTTGGAGGAGGACAAAGCAGCCCACTCCAATATTCTTGCCTGGAAAATCCCCAGGGACAGAGGAGCCTGCTGGGCTACAGTCCATGGGGTCACAGAGTCAGACACGACTGAGAGACTGAACAACAACAATAAAATGCAGAAGGAAGTGACAGTCAGAGTGATGCGTCCTTAGATCTGCCCTAGTTTGGCAGACAAGAAAGTAAATTGATAAAACCAAGTAAGCCTTTTTATGTGGGAACCCAGAAATCCACCCCATGTGATTAGGGGCATCAGGTGAGAAGCAGAATGCTTTCTGGCCACAGGGTTCATCATGGACTAAGAACTTATCATTTTCTTTCCTTTTTGAAAAGTGAAAGCAATAATTTTCTGATTGGCATAGAAATGTTTTCCCATTGATTTCATCATACCAAACCGAGAGGTAAAGTGAAGCAAGTAAAAATCCCTCCAAGTTCCAATATGCCTAGATAAGGGCTGTTAACAGCTTGGTTCATGTTCATCTAGATTCCATGATACACAGATCACACACTTCTAATATGTTATAAAAATGGATTCCTCCTTTGTATACTATTTTATAACTTTATTCCACTTAACTGTATATCATGATCATCTTTCTATATCAATAATTTCAACATCATTTTGAATAACTATAAAACATTCCCTTAATTGGCTATATCACAATTCACCTGCCTAAGCTCATGCTGAATATTTAATTTTCACTATTATAAATGTACTTACTTATACAGCTTTGTTTATTTCATATTTATCCAGGGAAAAAAATCTAGATGTACAGCTGCTAGGTCCAGAGCATATACAGACGAAATCTGTATACATTTTCCAGGTTTCCCTGATGGCTCAGCAGGTAGAGAATTCACCTGCATGGCAAGAGCTGTAGGAGATGTCTGTGTTGGGAAGATCCCCTGAAGAAGGAAATGGCAACCCACTCCAGTATTCTTGCCTGGGAAATCCCATGGACAGAGGAGCCTGGTGGGCTCCAGTCCATGAGGTCACAGTCAGACACACCTGAACACACAAGCACATACATTTTACCAGCAGGGGAGCGGGGAGTATATTAGTTTACACTCACACCACAGTATGTTAGAGTCAGCACTGAGCTTCTGTACTTGGGATCTAAGAAACTTCTCACCCCAACTGGGGCTTTCCCCACATGATAGAATCTGAACTCACCAAGGACAGAGTCTGACACTTCACCTTTATATTCTCCAATGCACTAAACGGCATTGGTTCTACACTGGATACCCAAACAAGGTTCTGATAAACAGACCAGGTTCCTATCCTGACCTCGGGACCCTACAGTTCTGTTCACCCCCATCACCTTTCCAGCTCCCTCCCCCACAACTCTTCCCCTTTGCTGGTTCCAACCACATTGACAGCATTTCTGTCCCTCCAACACAATTAGCACGCTCCCATCAGAGCCTCGGCATCTGCCTTCTCCTCTCTCCGGAACTTTCTTCCACTGATACCCATGAGGCTCATTTCCTTAGGATGCTGTTGAAAGGCCCCCTTTTTATCAGTGATGTTTTCCTATCTTAAATTCCAACTCCTTCAACCTTCTCTATCCTCCTTCCATTATATCTGCTTTCCCCAGTATCTTTGTTACCATTGGCGCTAGTGGTAAAAAACAAAAAACAAAAAAAACCCTGTCTGCACAGCACAGCACAGACCCTATGTATGTCACTTGCTTACCTTGTTTCCTTTCTGCCTCCGCCTACCAGGGCAGGATTTTTTTCTGTTTTATTCACTGCTATATCCCGGGTACCTAGAAGAGGTGCTCAGTGAATATATATTAAATGAAGAAGTTAATTTTTGAAAATAAAGAATGAGTGAAGATATCGGCAAGCAGAAAGTTAATTGCTGGAATCATAAAGGAGGGCACAATGAAAGTATACTTGTAGGTGAACAGAATAAGCTAAAATATAGACCTGATAATGTGTACATCATCTGAGTTTTACAGCCATTCAATGGCTACCCGAAGTTGGAAGAAGGAGAATACAGATAATCTATGAAAAGCTTATAGTCTGTTTGGGAACCTAAAACTCATGAGAGTTTTTACAAAATATTATAAAGTAATTGTTGTCTTTGTTTTTAGTCTATAAGTCGTGTCCAACCCTCTGAGACTCCATGGACTGTATCCCACCAGGCTCCTCTCTCCATCAGATTTTCTGGGTAAGAATACTGCAGTGGGTTGCCATTTCCTACTCCAGGGAAACAAAACTCAGACCTTGCCCTCAAGGACTCTACAAGCCAGCCATGTAGATTACCACTTAATCTACTTAATAGGGGGTGCTATCTGTAGCAGACACGAGGGGCCCTTGACCCAGATGCATCTATAAGGGAGGATGGGGGCACTGCCAGGAAACGTGGTCCCCAAGTCCAGATGTGAAGAACATCAAATAGGAATCAGTCAGACAGTACAAAGGAAGTGCTTGCAAGAAGGAGACAGCCACCTGTGCAAAAGCACAAACGCAAAGTGAAACTGTGGAGCTGTGGGGAGGGGGCCGCTGCCCACCCGCCGAGGCAGAGAGCCTGAAACAGAAGCAGGACGTGCAGCTGGAGAGGCGAGCAAGCCCAGGGGATGGGAGGGACAGGGGTTCTCTCCTGGGTCCATCTCTGCCCCAGAGACACTGGGCTCCACGGGAGGAATCAAGAGGGACAAGTCAGTCCTAATCTTTAATAAACTCATTTCACTACATTTCAGACATATGGAATGGGCTAAAAGAGAGCAAGAATTCATTTAATAGGATCTGAAGCCTCTGCCAGAACCAGCAGACGAAAGTTAAAAGATAAAAGGAGAGATTCAAGACCTCAGTCCTCCTCAAGGCTGCAGAAACAGGTGCCCTGGGCAACAGAGTGGGCAGGGTAGCCGAGTGCCCTGAATTCCCGCAGTGGTCCTGGCTGCTGCCTCTGGAGAAGCGGCTGTGGACAGAAATCCGAGATACACAGGGGGAGTTGGCTTATTTTCCCATCGTTTCCTTTCCTCTCATAGCTCCATCTGTTTTCCCATCACTAGTGATTCATAGGGTGCTTGTCTGATCAAAATTGACATTCATTTAATAAAGAACTGAATCTATGACGAACTACAAAAGCCTTTCTACTTTGTGTTGTTTATCATCATTTTCCCTCCATTGTGACAAATAATTGGGGAAATGAAAACAATTGGCCTCTAGCCTGAGCGTATGTACTAAAAAAGAAAAAAAAAAAAAAAAGGTAGTTTCATTACAGTAGCATTTCTGCAGGCCAGCCTCACCAGGAAAACTTAAAAACACTGATGTCTCACCCCCAGAGATTCCCATTAAATGGGTTTGGGAAGGTGCCAGGATATAGTGATTATAACATACCTATTAAAGTTTCTAAGAAGTCCAATTATAAAGATCAAATTTGACAGTGTATCATCTCAAATCTTCCAAATTTATTTCACTATGGGACCAACTATTTTTGGCAGATCTATTTTTTTTTTCCCTTAATTTTTTGGCTGTGCTGAGTGGCATGGGGGAACTTCCCTGACCAGGGATCAAACTCTCACCCCCTGCTGTAGATGCACAGTCTTAACCACTTGACCACCAGGGAAGTCCCTAGCAGAACCATTATTAACATCTAACAAAACACTAATCTTCAGCGAAAAATAATTTGAGAAGTGCTAGTCTTTCTAAGGAAACAAATTCCCAGGAATAATTCTGTATATTATTACCATTTCTTATTTATTATCAATCATATTTGAATAAAACCCTAGAGAGAGGAGAGAGGCCTGGACTTTCATTAATCCTCCTCATTTAGGTATAATTATTTTATGACAAATGATAAGCAAATAAACAAGCATGAAGACTCTGCTCTTCTATAAAAGACCACTTTTTAAACAGAGTAAGAAGGGCTTTCCGGAAGGCTCAGTGGATAAACAATCTGCCTGCAATGCAAGCAAATTCAACTTGAGTTCAACCCGGGTTCAACCCCTCGGGTTGGGAAGATCCCCTGGAGGAGGAAACGGCAACCCATTACAGTATTCTTGCCTGGGAAATCTCATGGACAGAGGAGCTGGCGGACTACAGTCCATGGGGTCACAAAGAGTCGCACACGACTTAAGTAACTGAGCACACACAAGAAGCCTATTACCCGCTGATTCTGTCCTCCGCTCATCCAGTTGAGCTACAGTAAAATCTGCTCCAAGATAGCAAATAATATTTTCTCAAAGCAAATGTATCAATAATTTACAACTCTGCCTCATTTTTCTTATGACCTCTGGGCACAGGTTTGTGATGCACAAAATAACTAGTCCAGGTAAGTAACGTGATAAATATTAAATAAACCCTTTGGATGCAGTCCATGGCAGTGAAAGCAGCACACCCTCCTGAAGCAGGCAACCTGAGTTTAAAGCACATCTCCAGTACTTATTAGTTTTGTGTCCTCCAGCAAACTTACCTCTCAGATCTCAAGTCTGGCCACTAAAGTGGAGATACCTGAAATACCTAATTTTCAGGACTCTTGGAGGACTAATTTATATACAGAAGCTAATGGACTTAAATATGGTACCCAATAAATATTTGCTGACTAATAAATAATTTCTAAAGTAATGAAAGTTATTTTTATCAGAAATTGCTTCAAATGTTTTTCCAGGTATAATGTGAGGTAACATTTAAAACAAAGGCATCTTTCTCTGTTCAGGAGGATTTTTGAAAGAATGAGCATTCTGCTGGAAACTCAAACATATATAGCCCTCAGGTATAGTTGAGGTCACAGTCATTCTCATAAATCCTCAATTTTCTATTCCTGAGCAGATACTAACAATGAACTCCTTTACATTTGTCTGCACAAGCATCTTAAGGCCAAAGGACAGGTTAATGGGCAGCCGAATTTGGAGTTATTGACGAAAACAAACATACTTTATGTCTACTCTCAGGCTTTATCTTTGAGAAAGAATATTGAAAGACTGAAGAAATTGTAGGGAAAACTCCTGCAAATATCTATTCCAAATCAGATCTAAAATACTCAGAATGCTCCAATCCCAGAAACTCACTTCTTTGAGCCAATGACAATGCTGTTTTATTCATGTTCTTAGAGACCAAATGTAAAGTAACCTGGAAATGTAAATATAATGAGTAAGGTATTCCAGCTAGCAAGGTAATTTTACATTGCTATTTATTAAAGATTTATTAACTGTGACCACTCTTATCTTTACAAATGGATTCCCACTCTAGGACACTTTATAAAGGAACTGAGAAGAAATGGTTGTCATCTTCTCTCATTCAAACTCCCTGACACTGAAGAATCCTTGAGTTGCTTGCTTTGGGTTAGAGCTTAAAGTTAAAAATTCTTTAATTCTCTCCTTTTTTAAACAGTTTTATTGAGGAATGTTTGACATACAGAAAGCTATAGATAGTTAATGTACACAACTTGTGAGTTTGGAGATAAGTTTCCCAGGTGGCTCACTGTAAAAGAATCAGCCTGCAATTCAGGAGAAACTCCCTGGGTCAGACAATCCCCTGGAGAAGGAAATGGCAACCCATTCCAGTGTTCTTGCCTAGAGAATCCCATGGACTGAGGAGGCTGATGGGCTACAGTTCATGGGATTGCAGAGAGTCAGATATGACTTAGCAACTAAACAACAACAACAACAACACATCCCTGAAACTCCCATCATTATCAATGCCACAAGCTTACCCAAAAGTTTCCACTTGCCCCCTTTATATACTGAGGGATTTTTTTTCCCTTTTGTAGTGAGAGCACTTAACATAAGGTCTGCTCTCTTAGCATTCAATCCAAAATTATTCTTCATGAGCCCTATTTGGTACAGTAGCTCTCCAGAAACTATTTTGCAAAGTGGAAACTATGTCTCTTTTGACCAACATTTTCCCATTTGCCCATTCCCTGCCCTCCTCCCTGGCAATCACCATTCCACCCTCCACTCTATGTGTTTGACTATTTTAGAGTCCTCATATAGATGAAATCATGCAGTATTTGTCTTTCTGTATCTGGCTTATTTCACTTAGCATGATGTCCTGCTGATCCATCCCTAATGTGACAAATGGGAGGATTTCCATCTTTTTTCAGGCTAAGTAAGATTCCGTCGTATGTATATGCCACATTTTTTTAAACTGGAGGATAATTACCTTACAACATTGTCTACATTTTAAAAAATCCATTCATCTGTTGATTCACACTTAGATTGCTTCCCTGGCTTGGCTATTGTCAATAATGCTGCAATGAACATGGGAGTACAGATATCTCTTTGAGATTCAGATTTCACCTCTTTTGGATATATGCCCCAAAGTCGGAAAATTCTTCACATGACCTAGAAAACCAACTTGTCTGTCTGGTTGTCACTCACCCTCTGCTCATTTCTAAGCCTTTGTACTCCAGTCATATTTATACTATCCTTTCCTCCAATTCTCCTGTTAGTCTAACTACTTACTCAGTCCCCTTTGATCATCTTTTTGCCATATCCAGCTGGGTTTTTGTCCCTATTAGTCATTATGAAACTTACCATTTCTTCAGTTCAGTTCAGTTCAGTCGCTCAGTCATGTCCGACTCTGCGACCCCATGGACTGCAGCACGCCAGGCCTCCCTGTCCATCACCAATTCCCGGAGTTTACTCAAACTCATGTCCATTGTGTCAGTGATGCCATCCACCATCTGATCCTCTGTCATCTCCTTCTCCTCCCGCCTTCAATCTTTCCCAACATCAGGGTCTTTTCCAACGAGTCAGTTCTTCGCATCAGGTGGCCAAAATATTGGATTTTCAGTGAATATTCCAGTGAATATTCAGGAATATTCAGGACTGATTTCCTTTAAGATGAACTGTTTGGATCTCCTTGCTGTCCAAGGGACTTTCAAGAGTCTTCTCCAACACCACAGTTCAAAAGCATCAATTCTTTGGCACTCAGCTTTCTTTATAGTACAACTCTCACATCCATACATGACTACTGGAAAATCCATAGCTTTCACTGGGTGGACTTTTTCAGTAAAGTAATGTCTCTGCTTTTTAATAAGCTGTCTAGATGGATCATAGCTTTTCTTCCAAGGAGCAAGTGTCTTTTAATTTCATGGCTGCAGTCATCATCTGCAGTGATTTTGGTGCCCAAAAAAATAAAGTCTCTCACTGTTTCCAGTTTCCCCATCTATTTGCCATGAAGTGATGGGACCAGATGCCATGATCTTAGTTTTCTGAATGTTGAGTTTTAAACCAACATTTTCACTCTCCTCTTTCACTTTCATCAAGATGCTCTTTAGTTGTTCTCTTTCTGACATGAGGGTGGTGTCATCTGCACATCTGAGGTTATTGCTATTTTGCCCAGCAATCTTGATTCCAACTTGTGCTTCATCCAGCCCGGCGTTTCTCATGATGTACTCTGCATATAAGTTAAATAAGCAGGGTGACAATATACAGCCTTGTATATTGCTCCCTGAGGACTGGGGCTTTTCTTGTCTTGTTCACACTATCACCAGTATCAATCTAATGTACTTTAATAAATAAATGAATACAATGAATATAAAACAAGTGAGGGAAGAAGCTGAGCTTTTAACCAGCTTTCTGCTTTTTCTGATCTTGCTATTTACCTCACAGAAGGGAAGGGAAAGAATGTGCTATTTGTAGCATGTATATTTTATGTGAGCTGTATCTTAATGTACAAGTAATTTCACAGGCATCAGTCAAGAGTTTTTTACTCCAAGAGGCTACTTCAAAAAAGCCTTTAATTTTTAATATTCTACTTCTCCAAATAATAAGAAATGTAATTAGCATCCCATGTTTGTTCAATAAAATGTGTGTAATATGTAACTGTTAGCCATGGTAGTAGAGACTGAAAATAATTTAGTAAGTAAACATTTAAATGACTTACTGTGCATACTTTTTTTCAATAAAGAGCCTGATGCTATAAGTAAGCTGTCAATCAATGTTTTTGCTAATTTTCTTCTGTAAGTGTGCTATATTCACATTTTAAATTTCAAATGAAAGAGACATATAAAATAAAATAGAATACATGCATTACATTTCTATTTATTCTTTACTTCTGTTTAATGGTAAGCCTGCCGGTGAGCATGGACCTGTGTCAGCAGTCATCCTTAGTTATAGCCATAAAACCCACAATTGAAAATCATCATAAAAGAGCAACCTAGTTTCCCATGAAAGAATAGTCAACCATTATTTTAAATTAAGTGCTATACTTTAGATTTAAATTAAATGTCATTAACCTTAATTTTTATGAGCATTGCTGTTTATGTCTCAGCAGATCTATAAAATGGAAAGTTAGATGCAATTACTATGAAATCAAAGCTATTAAGTTTCACCTTGGTGGTGCCAACTAATAGTAGATGGTTTATGTAGACAGAAAACTACATGCATCCTAGGGAGACAAATTCTCTCCTGATAAACTGAACTGAAGCCTCTTGTTCATAATCATTTGTTATAACCTTCTTTAGAGCATCCATCCTAGATTAAGGGCCTTATCACCCCTTGACAATCCATGTCAATCATAGGATCCACTCTTTTAGTTTTAAAACTTAATTACCTATGATTTTTCATGAATATTTGTTTCAATTAAAAGAATTTTAATTATTTTAGGCCCCAGATTGACAATAAAGGGTAGAATGGGGTTAGGGTTAGAGTTTTCAGAGACTCCACCATCCAGAAATAATTTAGTATCTGTTAAAAATACATGTACTCAATATTGTGGGCTTCCCAGGTGAGTGATTGAAGAATCCACTTCCCAATGCAGGAGACTCAGGTTCACTCCCTGGATTGGGAAGATCCCCTGGAAGAAGAAATGACAACCCACTCCATTCTTCTTACCAGGATAATCCTATGGACAAAGAAGCCTGGAGGGCTCCAGCCCATGAAGTCACAAAAGAGTTGGCTACAACTTAGCAACTCAACAGCAACAACCTTCTGCAGCGTATGGAGAGTCTCCAGACTTGTGGTCACAGGAAAACTGATTTAACTCTCAGGTTTCTTATTAGGTGATTCTGCTCTATAACCTTAAATAATTGGTTTTAACCTACAGGTTTATTTCTCTGTCTCAGTGTTTCTATGAGGGCTAAACAAGGTAATATAAATGATAATTGTAGTGTCCAGCAAATGGTAAATTCTCAAGATATTTTAGTTATACATTATTATCTGTAAAGTAATGAAATCATCTGCTAGCATATTCAAGACCCCCTTGTAGATTTTAACATATTTAATTCTATAATTACTATTTATAAATGTATGTCACCAAAGCTAATTAAAGTGATAGCCATCATTATTAGCAATGATGAATATGTCTTTAATTTTATATTAAGAACTCCATAAATAATGTGTGATATTTTGGTATCAAATAAATAAAACTATTTTTTAACCATACATTTGATCATTTAATTCTTGATTTGTAATACTCGAATATAAGGTCCATCAAAATGCTGTTTTTGATCTAATAATTTAGGTAAATTTATGGGAGGAATATAGTCTTATAATTCAGTTTCATATCTGTTATTTTGGATTTTTAAAATTCATTCAACAAATATTAGTCAAACTTTAAGCACTGTGCTAGTTGGAAATAAACAATGTTAATTATGTTTATTATATTTTTGATAGTTAGATTCCCAGGAGAGTCCACAAAATCCTATGTAGTGGAAGTGGAAACTGTCAGTAAAAAACATAAAATACAACTCTTTTATAATGCTAGTAAGTGAGTGCCTGTCTCAGGAATGACCCAACATGCAAACAGCTGAGCTCAAGAGCATTAAAAAAAACGCGTGGGTACAACTCCTCTGAAGAATCAACAGTTAATGGGAGATGACAGAGCTCAAGTGTGTTACGAACAAGCTCTCAGGTCCATCTACCAAATAGACGTATTAACTCAGGACAGGCTGGTTGCTCTCCAGAAAAGGACAGTTGTCATAGAAGTAAGTGAGACAACACTTTATACACTTTTTTCTTCTTCATTTCAGCCCAGTGAGAATTTGGGCTTGGTTGACTCACTATGTCTTTGAAAAGAGAAATAATCCCCAAATTAAAGGGAAATCTATCTTCCTTATGCCATCTTTTCCTTTGGACTTTAATCTTAATGAAAAACATTAGTAAATTTTCTCTTTTTTCCATGGCCAGGCCTTTATGGAAGATTTTCCTCAGAATTTGTATTTTTAATTATGGCTAATTTTTAAAATGAGATTTACATAAATATCAACTGATCCATGAGCTGAGGAAAAATGACTCACTTTGATATGAAGTATTATTTACCTTAGGTAATGGGGTGTAATGCCATTGTGTCGGACAATGGTTCTCATTGTGAACCCACTGAAGGCGGCTCAGCTTGTGAGCTGTTCATTACTTCAGTGAAAGAAAGAAAGGAAGAAAAGATAAAAAGGAAGGGGAAAGAGAGGGAGGAGGAAGAGAGAGATGAGAGGGAGGAAGGGATGAACAGATAAACTCAACTCCAGACAATACTATCAACAACTGGAGTGTTCCTGTATATCCACAGATCAGACACTTATTCCCAAGACACATCAATTTTTTTCTTTCCCCAGGTTATAGAATAATCACTCTTTAGTCCAAATCTTCATCATGACCACATGAAAACTAGAGTAGGCTGTGTATTTGAAAATCAGTAACTTCAAAAAAAAAAAAGAAAGTCAGTAACTTCAGAGAATGTGCCTCTTTTTACATTTTATCAATCTGTTGCTAGAATAAAGAAACTTGAAGTTGCTTACAAGTGGCTAACGAGTTCTGTAATCAAGACTTATTAAGGAAATATGAAGCATACCACTGAAAGAATAGGGAAGTTCATTCAAATGGAAAACTTGCTACTTGGTGAGCTACAAGATCATGAGTCCTCAGGGAAAATTGAGAGAGGAGTCATTTGGTCTAATGCATCCACATTTAAGCATAAGTGCAAGTAAAGATTCAATAGCAACTAAGTTTCCCTCAAGAAAAAAATTCATTGAGATTGGAGCTCTCAGTTAATTATGCAGAGGTTGAGACAAGATAATTATAATTGTTTCAGGGGTAGAGACCATTGGATACCCTTACCTAGTTTTAGAATGAAGTTTGATGTGGACATGAATCCCATTCCATCAAAGCCCACTAATTGAGGCTTTCAGAAAAGCAAGTAAATTATTCCAAACACCAGAAAGAGGTAACGGCTTTCATTTCCCTTGATCTCAGTTTAAAACTTATTTATGCACAATAGAGAGTACACACTTAATGTAGCCTTCTAAGCACATGACTCAAAATGTCAGATTACATGTACGGTAATGGAAAGAAGATCTAAAAGAAAATATTGAGGAAGCCCACTCCATCTCTTCAGTGAATCTTACTGGCATTTCAGTTCAGTTCAGTTCAGTCGCTCAGTCGTGTCCGACTCTTTGCGACCCCATGAGTCGCAGCACGCCAGGCCTCCCTGTCCGTCACCAACTCCCAGAGTCCACCCAAACCCATGTCCATCAAGTCAGTGATGCCATCCAACCATTTCATCCTCCGTCGTCCCCTTCTCCTCCTACCCCCAACCCCTCCCAGCATTAGGGTCTTTTCCAATGAGTCAACACTTTGCATGAGGTGGCCAAAGTATTGGAGTTTCAGCTTCAACATCAGTCCTTGCAATGAACACCCAGGACTGATCTCCTTTAGGATGGACTGGCATTTAGAACCACCCTTTAATGATCATCTGTTGGATTTGCTCAGAATCCCTTCTGCTTCTTTTGCTAAATGTACCCTGCTTTTCGTTATTGCACCTTCCCTCTTCCACCCCATGTGCTCTCCATGGGATGTTGTCAATCTCGATGTCTAGTAACTAGGCAAATTATTTATAACCAAAGAAAGTGAAAGTCGCTCAGTCGTGTCTGACTCTTTGCAACCCCATGAACTATACAGTCCATGGGATTTTCCAACAAGGATACTGGAGTGGGGAGCCATTCCCTTCTCCAAGGGATCTTCCCAACCCAAGGATCGAACCCAGTTCACCTGCATAGCAGGTGGATTCTTTACCAGCTGAACCACGAGGGAAGCCAAGCCACACTTCTAAAACAAAGTTTACCTTCTTCTATCCAGCACTAAAGGATTTGAAAGGAATCTTGCTCCATGCCCTACCTAACAATGCCTGATTCCTCTTAACTCAGAGCCCCTTCAGTTCAGTTCAGTCGTGTCCAACTCTTTACAACCCCATGGACTGCAGCATGCCAGGCTTCCCTGTCCATCACCAACTCCCGGAACCTACTCAAACTCATGTTCATCGCTTCAGTGAGCCCCTTAGAGCCTTCTTTCCAGTTGTGCAAAGCAGAGAAATCTAGAATAGCAGAGGGAAGAACTGAACCATGGCTTCCAGACTGTGAGAAAGCTGGGGAGCATCTAGTAACTAAGCCAGAGTCATGTATTTCATCTGTTTCTCCCTCTCTTCTTAAGCCATGCCTCCAATGACATACACAACCCAGAAAATGGAGAAGACAAGCATCGCAAAGTAGTTTAAACAATCCCCTGTCCTACAGAATCTTCAAGGAGAAATTGCCACTGAAATTTTATTGGTGCCTTTCTTATGATGGCAATTTATACAAGGGCTATAAAAATGTATCATTCTCTTAGACCCAAATATTCCACTCCTGAGAGTTTTTCCTAAGGAAGCCACACAATAGAAAGAAAAGATAAGGGCACATGAATGTTATTTTCAGCTCCATCTAAAATAGTAAAGCATCAGCGGCAATCTGAATGTAAAGCAATAAAGAAAGTTTAAATAAATTATTGTGTATGAGCCAATGGAATATTACACAGCCATAAAATTATAATTACACAATATTGATATCATATTCAGTGAAAACATAAGATGACACTCATTATTATGGTGACAATTATGAAAACTAAGAATGCGTAGAGGTAAACATTAGAATGGAGTACAAAAAAAATCAAAGGCATCATATTAGGATTGTGAGGTCACTGGTGACCTTTCTTTTGTCACAATTTATGTTGTTAATATAAATCAACAGCAGCAATGACAAGAACCCACTTTCTCTTTCAGGGGAGAAAAGTTATCTGTAGTCATACACGCATTCCCTAAAGAGGCTCTTCCTCAGCAGCTCCCAACTCTGAGTGCCAGAGTTCACTCAGAATTAGGGAGTCGAGTGTGCTCTGGCCAACGTTCCTCCCCTTGCCCCACAGAATTAGGAAGCATTACAGGGCTTTGCCACCTTCTGTTTCTGTAATAACCATATTTCATCCAAAAGGGTACACCCATTCTCCCCCACATATTTGGTATCTCTGAAATTGAAATAAATTTTCTAATTGATGGCGTCTTAAAATTGCTGTTTCCCAGGTGACAGCTGTGATGAAGTTGTAGCTAACTGCCCACTGGTAGGACTTCCCTGGTAGCTCCGTCAGTAAAAAATCTGCCTGCAGTGCAGGAGACCTGGGTTCAGTCCCAAGGTTGGGAAGCTACTCTGGAAAAGGAAATGGCAAACCACTCCAGCATTGTTGCCTGGAAAATCCCATGGACAGAGGAGCCTAGCAGGCTACAGTCCGTTGGATCGCAGGAGTTGGACACGACTTAGCAACTAAACCACCACTGCCCATGTGAAAACTTGGTCATAGATCTTCATAACTCAAGAAATAGCGTTAGGAGGAGGAGCCAAGATGGCGGAGGAGTAGGACGGGGAGACCACTTTCTCTCCTACAAATTCATCAAAAGAATAACTGAATGCAGAGCAAACCTCACAAAACAACTTCTGATCGCTAGCTGAGGTCATCAGGCGCCCAGAAAAGCAGACCATTGTCTTCGAAAGGAGGTAGGACAAAATATAAAAGATAAAAAGTGACACAAAAGAGCTAAGGACGGAGACCCGTCCCGGGAAGGGAGTCTTAGGCGGCCTTGCTTGAGCTAGGGTCCGGGCCTGAGTGCCCTGAGGACAATCGGAGGGAGCTTCTGTGAAGTGCCAACTTGAACTGTGGGAGACCAAAAGAGAGAAAATTAACCGGCCGGAACACACTGCCGGCCGTTTGCAGAACAAAGGGACGGAGAAAGTCCCAAGAAGAGGTCGCAGGCTGCGGACCCGCCCAGCCCCGCCAGAGGCAGGAGGCAGGGGGGAGGGGAAGGTCGCGGCGAGACACAGGGCGCAGGCACCCGACCGGCGCTGGCGGGGACTGGGGCTGGGGACGCAGAGGGCGGAAGGCGCGCGCACCCGACTGGCGCCAGCGGAAACTGAGACTGGGTCCGCGGAAGGGAGTGAGTGCGCCACACCTGGGGATAGTGCGCCCATCAAGCCCCTCGCTGCCTGGACCGCTCTGACGGGGAAGGCACAGAGAGCAGGCGCAGCTTTTCCTTCCGCGCTTTTGTGTAACACCCGAGGGCTGGAACCTGGCGCAACGCGGGGCACGCTCCATATAGAACAGCCGGGAGCCTGAGCAGCGCAGACGGAAAAAGCAGCGTCAGCCCCTCCCGGCAGCGCCAACCCGCCCCCGCAGGGCCAGCCCCTCCCCGCAGGGCCAGCCCCTCCCCGCAGCGTCAGCCCCTCCCAGCAGCGCAACGGAACTAGCTACCTGAATAAGAGTCCACCTCCGCCCGCCTGTGTCAGGGCGGAAATGAGGCTCTGAAGAGACCGGCAAACAGAAGCCAAATAAACAAAGGGAACCGCTTCAGAAGGGACTGGTGCAACAGATTAAAATCCCTGTAGAAAACACCGACTTCACCGGAAGGGCCCTGTAGATATCGAGAAGTGTAAGCTGGAACGAGGAGCTATCTGAAACTGAGCCGAACCCACACTGACCGCAACAGCTCCAGAGAAACTCCTAGATATATTTTTACTTTTTTTTTTCTAAGTAAGGAAAAAAAAAAAAAAAAAATTTTTTTTCTTTTTATATTTTTTCTTTTTTATTTTTTCTCTTTTATTTTCCTTTAAAATTCCCTATTACTCCATTACTCCTTAACTTTCATTTTCATAGATTTTTACGATTTTTTTAATTAGGGGAAAACAAAATTTTTTTTTTCTTTCTTTTTTTTTTTTTTGTTTTTTTTTCTTTTTTTTCTTTTTTCTTTTTTTTTTTCTTTCCGTTTTCTCTTTTATTTTCTATTTTTCTTTTTCTCTTATTTCTTTTAAAGTCCTCTAGAACTCCTCTACTACTCTTCATTTTCATTTTCACTACACTATAACCTTACCAAAAAAAAAAAAAAGAGAGAGAAGCCCTATCTTTAAACCAAAGATTATTCTCTCCCAATCTTGACTCTCTGTTTTCTACCTCAGAACACCTCTATTTCCTCCTTTCCCCTTCTCTTCCCAATCCAATTCTGTGAATCCTTGTAGGTGTCTGAGATACGGAGAACACTCTGGGAACAGACAGCTGCGTAGATCTGTCTCTCTCCTCTTGAGTCCCCCTTTTTCTCCTCCTGCTCATCTCTATCTCCCTCCTCCCTTTTCTCCTGTTCATGTAACTCTGTGAACCTCTCTGGGTGTCCCTAACAGGGGAGAATCTTTTCGCCATTAACCTAGAAGTTTTATTATCAGTGCTGTATAGTTGGAGAAGTCCTGAGACTACAGGAAGAATAAAACTGAAATCCAGAGGCAGGAAACTTAAGCCCAAAACCTGAGAACACCAGAAAACTCCTGACTACATGGAACTTTAAGCAATAAGTGACCGTCCAAAAGCCTCCATACCTACACTGAAACCAACCACCACCCAAGAGCCAGTAAGTTTTAGAGCAAGACATACCACGCAAATTCTCCAGCAACACAGGAACATAGCCCCGAATGTCAACATACAGGCTGCCCAAGGTGACACCTAACACATAGACCCATCTCAAAACTCATTACTGGGCACTCCATTGCTCTCCAAAAAGAAGAAATCAAGTTCCACGCACCAGTACACTGACGCAAGCTTCCCTAACCAGGAAACCTTGACAAGCCAATCGTCTAACCCCACCCACTGGGTAAATCCTCCACAATAAAAAGGAACCACAGACCTCCAGAATACAGAAAGCCCACTCCAGACACAGCAATCTAAACAAGATGAAAAGGCAAAGAAATACCCAACAGGTAAAGGAACATGAAAAATGCCCACCAAGTCAAACAAAAGAGGAGGAGATAGGGAATCTACCTGAAAAAGAATGTAGAATAATGATAATAAAAATGATCCAAAATCTTGAAAACAAAATGGAGTTACAGATAAATAGCCTGGAGACAAAGATTGAAAAGATACAAGAATTGTTTAATAAAGACCTAGAAGAAATAAAAAAGAGTCAATTAAAAATGAACAATGCAATGAATGAGATCAAAAACACTTTGGAGGGAACCAAGAGTAGAATAACGGAGGCAGAAGATAGGATAAGTGAGGTAGAAGATAAAATGGTGGAAATAAATGAAGCAGAGAGGAAAAAAGAAAAAAGGATCAAAAGAAATGAGGACAACCTCAGGGACCTCTGGGACACTGTGAAACGCCCCAACATTCGAATCATAGGAGTTCCAGAAGAAGAAGACAAAAAGAAAGGCCGTGAGAAAATACTCAAGGAGATAATAGCTGAAAACTTCCCTAAAATGGGGAAGGAAATAGCCACTCAAGTCCAAGAAACCCAGAGAGTCCCAAACAGGATAAACCCAAGGCGAAACACCCCAAGACACATATTAATCAAACTAACAAAGATCAAACACAAAGAACAAATATTAAAAGCAGCAAGGGAAAAACAACAAATAACACACAAAGGGATTCCCATAAGGATAACAGCTGACCTATCAATAGAAACCCTCCAGGCCAGAAGGGAATGGCAGGACGTCCTGAAAGTAATGAAAGAGAATAACCTACAACCTAGATTACTGTATCCAGCAAGGATCTCATTCAGATATGAAGGAGAACTCAAAAGCTTTACAGATAAGCAAAAGCTGAGAGAATTCAGCACCACCAAACCAGCTCTTCAACAAATGCTAAAGGATCTTCTCTAGACAGGAAATGCAGAAAGGTTGTATAAACGTGAACCCAAAACAACGAAGTAAATGGCAATGGGACCACACCTATCAACAATTACCTTAAATGTAAATGGGTTGAATGCCCCAACCAAAAGACAAAGATTGGCTGAATGGATACAAAAACAAGACCCCTACATATGCTGTCTACAAGAGACCCACCTCAAAACAAGAGACACATACAGACTAAAAGTGAAGGGCTGGAAAAAAATATTTCATGCAAATGGAGACCAAAAGAAAGCAGGAGTCGCAATACTCATATCAGATAAAATAGACTTTCAAATAAAAGCTGTGAAAAGAGACAAAGAAGGACACTACATAATGATCAAAGGATCAATCCAAGAAGAAGATATAACAATTATAAATATATATGCACCCAACATAGGAGCACCGCAATATGTACGGCAAACACTAACGAGTATGAAAGAGGAAATTAATAGTAACACAATAATAGTGGGAGACTTTAATACCCCACTCACAACTATGGATAGATCAACTAAACAGAAAATTAACAAGGAAACACAAACTTTAAATGACACAATGGACCAGCTAGACCTAATTGATATCTATAGGACATTTCACCCCAAAACAATCAACTTCACCTTTTTCTCAAGTGCACACGGAACATTCTCCAGAATAGATCACATCCTGGGCCATAAATCTAGTCTTGGAAAATTCAAAAAAATTGAAATCATTCCAGTCATCTTTTCTGACCACAGTGCAGTAAGATTAGATCTCAATTACAGGAAAAAAATTGTTAAAAATTCAAACACCTGGAGGATAAATAACACGCTTCTGAATAACCAACAAATCATAGAAGAAATCAAAAAAGAAATCAAAATATGTATAGAAATGAATGAAAATGAAAACACAACAACCCAAAACCTATGGGACACTGTAAAAGCAGTGCTAAGGGGAAGGTTCATAGCATTACAGGCTTACATCAAGAAACAAGAAAAAAGCCAAATAAATAACCTAACTCTACACCTAAAGCAATTAGAGAAGGAAGAAATGAAGAACCCCAGGGTTAGCAGAAGGAAAGAAATCTTAAAAATTAAGGCAGAAATAAATGCAATAGAAACTAAAGAGACCATAGCAAAAATCAACAAAGCTAAAAGCTGGTTTTTTGAAAAAATAAACAAAATTGACAAACCATTAGCAAGACTCATTAAGAAACAAAGAGAGAAGAACCAAATTAACAAAATTAGAAATGAAAATGGAGAGATCACAACAGACAACACTGAAATACAAAGGATCATAAGAGACTACTACCAGCAGCTCTATGCCAATAAAATGGACAACTTGGATGAAATGGACAAATTCTTAGAAAAGTATAACTTTCCAAAACTGAACCAGGAAGAAATAGAAGATCTTAACAGACCCATAACAGGCAAGGAAATCGAAACTGTAATCAAAAATCTTCCAGCAAACAAAAGCCCAGGACCAGATGGCTTCACAGCTGAATTCTACCAAAAATTTAGAGAAGAGCTAACACCTACCTTACTCAAACTCTTCCAGAAAATTGCAGAAGAAGGTAAACTTCCAAACTCATTCTATGAGGCCACCATCACCCTAATTCCAAAACCTGACAAAGATGCCACAAAAAAAGAAAACTACAGGCCAATATCACTGATGAACATAGATGCAAAAATCCTTAACAAAATTCTAGCAAACAGAATCCAACAACATATTAAAAAAATCATACACCACGACCAAGTGGGCTTTATCCCAGGAATGCAAGGATTCTTCAATATCCGCAAATCAATCAATGTAATACACCACATTAACAAATTGAAAGATAAAAACCATATGATTATCTCAATAGATGCAGAGAAAGCCTTTGACAAAATTCAACACTCATTTATGATTAAAACTCTCCAAAAAGCAGGAATAGAAGGAACATACCTCAACATAATAAAAGCTATATATGACAAACCCACAGCAAGCATCACCCTCAATGGTGAAAAATTGAAGGCATTTCCCCTGAAATCAGGAACAAGACAAGGGTGCCCACTCTCACCACTACTGTTCAACATAGTGTTGGAAGTTTTGGCCACAGCAATCAGAGCAGAAAAAGAAGTAAAAGGAATCCAGATAGGAAAAGAAGAAGTGAAACTCTCACTGTTTGCAGATGACATGATCCTCTATATAGAAAACCCTAAAGACTCTACCAGAAAATTACTAGAACTAATCAACGAATATAGTAAAGTTGCAGGATATAAAATTAACACACAGAAATCCCTTGCATTCCTATATACTAACAATGAAAAAACAGAAAGAGAAATTAAGGAAACAATACCATTCACCATTGCAACAAAAAGAATAAAATACTTAGGAGTATATCTACCTAAAGAAACAAAAGACCTATACATAGAAAACTATAAAACACTGATGAAAGAAATCAAAGAGGACACAAACAGATGGAGAAACATACCGTGTTCATGGATTGGAAGAATCAATATTGTCAAAATGGCTATTCTACCCAAAGCAATCTATAGATTCAATGCAATCCCTATCAAGCTACCAACGGTATTTTTCACAGAACTAGACCAAAGAATTTCACAATTTGTATGGAAATACAAAAAACCTCGAATAGCCAAAGTAATCTTGAAAAAGAAGAATGGAACTGGAGGAATCAACCTGCCTGACTTCAGACTCTACTACAAAGCCACAGTCATCAAGACAGTGTGGTACTGGCACAAAGACAGAAATATAGACCAATGGAACAGAATAGAAAGCCCAGAGATAAATCCACGGACCTATGGACACCTTATCTTTGACAAAGGAGGCAAGGATATACAATGGAAAAAAGACAACCTCTTTAACAAGTGGTGCTGGGAAAACTGGTCAACCACTTGCAAAAGAATGAAACTAGAACACTTTCTAACACCATACACAAAAATAAACTCAAAATGGATTAAAGATCTAAATGTAAGACCAGAAACTATAAAACTCCTAGAGGAGAACATAGGCAAAACACTCTCCGACATAAATCACAGCAAGATCCTCTATGACCCACCTCCCAGAATATTGGAAATAAAAGCAAAACTAAACAAATGGGATCTAATGAAACTTAAAAGCTTTTGCACTACAAAAGAAACTATAAGTAAGGTGAAAAGACAGCCCTCAGATTGGGAGAAAATAATAGCAAATGAAGAAACAGACAAAGGATTAATCTCAAAAATATACAAGCAACTCCTGCAGCTCAATTCCAGAAAAATAAATGACCCAATCAAAAAATGGGCCAAAGAACTAAACAGACATTTCTCCAAAGAAGACATACAGATGGCTAACAAACACATGAAAAGGTGCTCAACATCACTCATTATTAGAGAAATGCAAATCAAAACCACAATGAGGTACCATTACACACCAGTCAGGATGGCTGCTATCCAAAAGTCTACAAGCAATAAATGCTGGAGAGGCTGTGGAGAAAAGGGAACCCTCTTACACTGTTGGTGCGAATGCAAACTAGTACAGCCACTATGGAAAACAGTGTGGAGATTCCTTAAAAAACTGGAAATAGAACTGCCATATGACCCAGCAATACCACTTCTGGGCATACACACTGAGGAAACCAGATCTGAAAGAGACACATGCACCCCAATGTTCATCGCAGCACTGTTTCTAATAGCCAGGACATGGAAGCAACCTAGATGCCCATCAGCAGATGAATGGATAAGGAAGCTGTGGTACATATACACCATGGAATTTTACTCAGCCGTCAAAAAGAATTCATTTGAACCAGTCCTAATGAGATGGATGAAACTGGAGCCCCTTATACAGAGTGAAGTAAGCCAGAAAGATAAAGAACATTACAGCATACTAACACATATATATGGAATTTAGAAAGATGGTAACAATAACCCTATATGCAAAACAGAAAAAGAGACACAGAAATACAGAACAGACTTTTGAACTCTGTGGGAGAAGGTGAGGGTGGGATGTTTCAAAAGAACAGCATGTATACTATCTATGGTGAAACAGATCACCAGCCCAGGTGGGATGCATGAGACAAGTGCTTGGGCCTGGTGCACTGGGAAGACCCAGAGGAATCGGGTGGAGAGGGAGATGGGAGGGGGGATCGGGATGGGGAATAAGTGTAAATCTATGGCTGATTCATATCAATGTATGACAAAACCCACTGAAATGTTGTGAAGTAATCAGCCTCCAACTAATAAAAAAATTTAAAAAAAAAAAAATGAGGAAAGATTCCAGAAGAAAAAAAAAAAAAAAAGAAATAGCGTTAAATAAATGAATGAATGAGTGAAGGCTACAACTCCACTTGGGTATCTATGAAATAAAAGAGTCTGAGTATATGACCTGTGAGTTTTCTCCCAAATATAACATTCTGAAATTTTAATCTGTTGACAGGCTACTTAATTGATATTTAAATGATATTTAATGGAAACTATATAGTCATTGAACAGTAAGTGCTTATTTTATGTGCACTCTTGGGTGGTTCAAGCAGGAATACCTGTCTTAATTCCTTACCTAGAGGATAGGTGTGTTAGCCACTCAGTTGTGTCCAACTCTTTGTGACCCCATGAACTGTAGGCCACCAGGCTCCTCTGTTCATGGAATTCTCCAAGCAAGAATACTGGAGTGGGTTGCCATTCCCTTCTCCAGGGGATCTTCCCAACCAGGGATCAAATCCAGGTCCCCTGCACTGCAGGTGGATTCTTTACCGTCTGAGCCACCAGGAAGCCAAGCCCCTGAGGGTAGGTACCTAATGGAAAATGGAAATATAAGTACTGTGTTTCTCCACAAGGTTAGTTCTACAGGAGACCTTGCAGATGATTTTTTTTTAAAAAAAGATTCTCAATGAAACAAATGTAGGAAATGTTGCCTACCCTCTTCTTTCTTAAAGCAACTTTTGTGTTCACATTAGCATCTCAAAGGCTCTGGGAAGCCCCACATTAAAAAAAAAAAAAAAAGCTACTTAGAGCATTTCCATTAAAGCACCATATAAACTTGGGCAATCTATTTAGCCTGACTGTGCTTCACTGCTTCTCCATTGTGGTAGTATTGGGCCTTGCTTCCTACAGAAAATGCTAGGAAGAACTGATGAACACAACTAAGAGGCACTTAGCATATGGGAAATTGCTGCCCCTCGAAAACATGAGGAGTCTTAGGTTTGTGCCAAACATAGACAACTGTTCCATGGCCTTCCTTTCCTGAAACAGGCCAGTGTTGTCTCTCGAACTGAAGGGATGAAATCACACTCTGGCCTATACAGAGAACTTTAAGAGGGATAAAAGGAAACAGACATAGAGAGCAACAGCCAGAGACAGAGACAGATCTCCCCCAAATAAGGTTTCTTGTGAGACTAATGGAGCTTGCAACTTAGAGGCCCCTGAGAGAAGACCTAGCCACATATGATCACATTATTTTCAAAATTTTGCAAACAAGAGATATTTAAATTGCAATGGTTTAGATGACAGTCTCTTTCCACTCTGATTTCCCATCTGTTATATTTTCTCCTATATCAGGTGATTTTGATGTAACTATGAATCACTTTGGGCTTCCCTAGTGGCTCAGCAGTCAAGAATCTGCCTGCAACGCAGGAGAAGCAAGAGACCCGGGTTCAAACCCTGGGTAAGGTAAATCCACTGGAGAAGGGAATGACTACCCACTTCAGTATTCTTCACTGGAGAAGTCCATGAACAAAGTACAAACACTGTCCACAGGGTCACAAAGAGTTGGACATGACTGATAGCTCACACACACACACACACACACACACACACACACACAAATCACTTTGGGTTTTGGCTAACAAGTTAAATTAGGAACACATTGAGTTCAGTTTTGGTGTAATTGTGAATCACTCGGGTTTGGGCTAAGAAGTTGAGTTAGGGACACATGGAGTTGAGTTTAATAGGATTTATTTATATCACTTCGAGTTATTTCCGTTGATCATCCCCATGTGGAAACAACCTCCAAAAATACTCTCACAGTCCACTGTACCAACCTGCCCAGCATCATGATCTGAAATTCATGCTGAGAAGTTAAGCCGTGACGTTAGCGTGTCCCATGGTTGACCCAGCACCAGAACTGATGGGTTGTGAAAGGGAAATAAGGCTTGAAATGTAGGAAATCAAAGTCTAATTTTTATAATATTTTATACAAAAGATTCCATTCTTATTAATGCATGATCAAAACTAAAGTCTTCTCCTATCAAAGGTATACTTAGTTATGCAACAGATACAAATATAAATGCACCATATATTTTTCCCTTTTTTGATGAGAATTCTTTAATGGGATTTACCAGAATGTCTGTGTTTGTAGGGTGCAAACCTGCAACTGTTACATGTTTTATGTATTCCAAGATACTAGATTATATCTCAGAATATCTCTCAAGTATTGTCCTGATAAACTCTAGTGGTTCTAGATGAAACAGCACAAATACTGTCACTAACACAGTGCAAGAATGAAGAAACCAGTGCAAATATTCACTAATAAGTAAGGTATGTGATATAAGATTCATTTAACTACAATACTTTTAGCTCAGTACAATACAGAAGCAATTTAAAATACATTAAGCTACTCTTGTTTGTACTTTAATTTCAGATTCTTTTTTTTTTCCAGAATTACGGATAATACCAAAATGCAAGAGTGATTTTAAAAAAGAAGTCAAATATAAACCAAAAGCAAATAGTGACTGAAGTTTCAATATCACCAAAATTCTAATTATATCATCATGGAAACTACAATTTGTAGATCAATATCATTAACATGAGGAAAAGAATTATACCAGGATAGTCTCAAAACAGATTAAAAAAAAGCTACAGAGAGATGAATGTTGTAGAACACAAAAGCACAACCTGCATTGCTTAATGAATGTTGTCAGATCAAATGATATTCCAGATTAGAAACCTTCTGCATAAAAAAACTTCAAATGTCTGAATTCATAAAGTTCAGACACAAAAGGGCTCCCCGGGTGGTGCTAACGGTAAAGAACCCTCCTGCCAAGGGAGGAGGCACAGACTTGGGTTCGATCCCTGGGTCGGGAAGATACCCTGGAGTAGGGAGTGGCAACTTGCTCCAGTACTGTTGCCTGGAAAGTCCAATGGACAGAGGAGCCTGGCAGGCTACAGTCCATGGCGCCACAAAGAGCTGGACATGACTGAGCAAAACATAGTTTAAAGAGGTTTTCCTTAATCTGAGAGAAATCCCAAATATTTTCATAACATCATCAATAAAGGGTTTAAACTGAAATAAATGTTTCTAAACTACTAGTAATACAAATCAGTTTTGTTATCAGTCATGCTAAGGGAAAAGCTATTATCTTTCTACTCTCTACAGAAGATGACATTTAAAAATTTACTGTCATTTGAACAGGCAAAGAGAATGCAACCCCAAAATGTAGCAATTACAAAAGTGAATCAGGAAGGTAAGTAATAAAAATAGTGTTCTTTTTTCAGGATTTTGTGATGATTTGGGATTTTGTGATGCATTCTAAAATGCGTAACTTGTGATTTCTCATTCTAAACAAATCTTTGTATTTGTACCTACTTTAAAGTTGCATTTCTTTTTCTTTAAGAAAGCTCTCCAAACCATTAAAGCCTCAGACCTGGGCTTGCTTCTGATTCATTCTTTTTTAGACTCTAGTGTGTGGATTCATTCAAACAGATTGACCAATTGACTATTTGATAAAATTTCATATTGACTCAACTCATATTGAATTTAACCACAATGTATCCTACACCTACACCTCCCAAATAGGCTTTGCTGAGTCCAAATCATATCCTGATATTGAAACAATTTCTTGATATTAAAAAAAAATACTAATCAGAGGAAATACTGTTCTCTGTTCTGGAAGGTTCAGCTCTATACGTTGGGAATGATTCCATAGCATTATTTAGACATTAGATTTTTGAAGATAAATTTTCAAAGTTTTTGTTGTTGCTGTTCATTCGCTAAGTCATGCCTGACTCTTTGCGACCCCATGGACTGCAGCACATCAGCTTTCCCTGTCCTTCACCACCTCCCGCAGTTCACTCAAATCCATGTCCATTGAGTTGGTGATGCCATCTAACCATCTCATCCTCTGTTGTCCCCTTCTCCTCCTGCCTTCAATCTTTCCCAGCATCAGGGTCTTTTCCAATGAGTCAGTTCTTTGCATCAGGTGGTCAAAGTATTGAAGTTTCAGCTTCAGCATCAGTCCTTCCAATGAATATTCAGGACTGATTTCCCTTAGGATGGACTGGTTGGATCTCATGCAGTTCAAAGAACTCTCAACAGTCTTCTCCAGCCCCAGAATTTGAAAGCCAGTTTTACGGGGAAACACTCAAGCACTTACTCACGATGCTGTTCCTAAGCAAGGTGATATAAAGCTAATATTTGTCCCCTGGCCTGCTGCTATGACACCACAAATGGATTAATAGAGGAGGCTGAAGACGTTGCAATTTATCGTGGGTCTCTTCCTGCTTAGAGCAATTCTGCAGACTGAAACAAATCCCTGGAATATGCAACCCTTCCACACTGCCACCCACTCCACACAGAGATCAATAACTCACTTTCTGTGCAATGTTAAGTAAAGTATGTGGAGTTTAAGGGAGATAGAAAATCTTTCCTAAAGATTTCCCTAAGTTCTAAACAGTCTTGGCTGTGACTCAGAAAAATTTAATTGCTTGCTTTCTTTGTTCTCCCCAATCTCTTCTCCACTGTAACAAAAAAGACTAAAGAAAATTTTAAAAGAAAAAAAAAGGCAGCAGCATACTAAACACCCAGCAGCTCGATAAGGATAAAAGAGTAAATGGGATAAAATATATCAAATTAAGATTCTTATGTTTCCAGCCAGGCCTCCTCCTTTCAGTGCTTAATAGATCATTAAAAATAGGTACACGCATCCCATCTACAAGAGTTAGTCTTCATAATTAGCTGGTGGTACACGCCACACTCACAGAGAGCTATTTACAGAGACGACGACTCAGCAGCGTCTTGGTAACACTTCTATTTTTTATTGTTATGTTGATGAGCAATTGGAATGGCTGTAATCAAAATGACGCCATAATTCGATTTTTAGTGATCTGTTCACTGTCAAAATTAAATATATATGGCAAGAAAAAGGAACCAGGCGTGGTAAACAGCATAAAAGGAAAACAAATGTCACTCTCATGCGACCATTCCACAGTCACACAGAAGGAGAATCACCGAAAAGTGTGCGATATGGTTCCTTTTCTAACAAAGTGGTTTACATATCCTCTTCCATATACTATAAATTATTTTTGAACTGCTCTGACTTCCTCAAATGACAAGCGTATCATTAACCCTGCAAGAATTCCTCCTTGACTTGGCTGTAAAATCAGGTTAATCATGTGCTAGCTGGCTCAAACCTCTGTGACAATGTAGGCTGTGAAAACCCTCCGATTCTGAGGGATGGTGATGGGAGAAGTGGAGACCGAGGCCATTTGGAGAGCACTGATCGGATGAGCCCTTTCTCCAGCTAGATGGAAGTGACTAATAGCCCTGTGGGGCCATAAGTGCTGTCCAAAATATGCAGAAGAAATGACCGGGGCATCACAGAGCTTATCAGTCATTTAGGCTTCCTGAACTTCCAGCAGGAAACCCATCATCTATCCCAGACCCCCTCCCTCCCAGCAGGTGAACCTCTGAGCCATCCAACACACAGGGACATCTCCTTCTCACCTCTGTCTACGGGGGAGCCAGCGGACCACTTGAGAGGGCTGAAACAGAGTCACGTAACAATGCAGGCATCAAGAGGGAGAAGAGAGGCCCCCAGGAGAAGCAACGTTCCTGCAGCAGAAAAGATTGTGCAAGAACACATCCGTGTCATGGCAATGATGACTCTAATTCGGTGCCAGTTCATGTCATGGCACACACCTATCAATGCCAACCTGGCCTTTCTATTCCAATTCCAATAGAGCAAGAGAAAATCACAGCTCTGACATCTATCTATCATGTCTGTCATTTTCCTTTCAGCAAGACAGGGGAAAAATGATGACCTTGGAGATTTTGTGAGGTATAATCTATTTCTCTCTCATTTTCTCTCTGAAGAAGAGGGACTTCACATTACGTACATTACTCATAACTTTTAATATCTGTTTCATCAAGTCTGAACATCTACATAAATGTATGATGTTGTTATAATCATGATCATTAATATTAACTCCCAATTAAAATTGTTAGCTCTTCTTTAGATAGAGAAAACTTGGTAAAATTCTTAAGACACAACAACCTAAGTTATCTCTACCGACTTAATCTTAGAAAATCCCAGTTTCTTCTCCTTTAGCCTATATTTAATTGAATGGAAAGCTGACACACCAGACCAGAGCTTGCATAGATGCTGCCTTTAAACGACTCACAAGTTGGAAAATTATTACAGCAATGTGATGATTTCAATTACAAACATATATTCAGGATGCCATGCAAGTTGAGAAAGGGAAATCTCTTCCTTCCTTGGGGTCTTCAACTATGCTCTTGCCTTTGTCTACAGGACATTTAGCTTACTCTGTGCCTGTAAATGGAGAAGGCAATGGCACCCCACTCCAGTACTCTTGCCTGGAAAATCCCATGGACGGAGGAGCCTGGTAGGCTGCAGTCCATGGGGTCGCTAAGAGTCAGACACAACTGAGTGACTTCACTTTCACTTTTCACTTTCACGCACTGGAGAAGGAAATGGCAACCCACTCCAGTGTTTGTGCCTGGAGAATCCCAGGGACGGAGGAGCCTGGTGGGCTGCCGTCTATGGGATCGCACAGAGTCAGACACAACTGAAGCGACTTAGCAGCAGCAGCAGCAGTGCCTGTAAAATTCCTGCACATCTTTCACATCTTGGCTTAAATGACACTTCTCCAGAGAAACTTCCTCACTTCCATCATTTCAGGTATGGTCCACCTGTTAGATGCTCCCATTCACAGTGCTTATAATTATGAAAATAAAACAATCTATAATTGATTATTGGTTGGATGTATATATCCCCAACTGGAATGTGACTGTTTGACTCACTGTTTATATGCCCAGCATGTTAAAAAGAAAAAAAGAAACAGTATATTTAGGATATCTTAAAGGATAAATGGACTTCAGAAAACACGCATAGCAATCAAGGAAGAAATTGTATTCCTGAAAAAGGAAAAAGCAAGTAGAACTTCACATCCATATGGAAAAGCATGTTACCTTCAGAAAATTAACTGGTTGATAGTTCCTTATGATTAAAAGTCAAAGGAGGTAGATGATAAAACAGGCAGGAACCAAATTATGAAGCAGTGACACACCAACGAATTTAAACATAACCCTGGATGTTTGGGGCAGCCACTGAAGACTTACGTAAGAAAGTAATTTGATGCATATTTTAGAAATATGACTCTGGCAATCATGAGGAAAGGAAGAGATTTGACAGGAGGAAAAAAAAAAACCTCACTGAGAAAGTTAGGTGAAATTATGACTATCTGAATTAAAGTAGGACCTGAAATGTAGAGGAAGGGATGGATTTGAGGAGCTTGAGGGAAGTAGAAGTGATAGTTATTTGCAATCATTTGGACATGGTAGAAAGGGAATGGGGGGTAATGGATGACACTTGGGATCCTGGACTGGGTGACCTGTGATATGAGTCCATTGAGATGTTTGTAAACAATATTGCCGATTGGAGGTGTAGGTTTGGGTTGAAGATAATAAAGTTAATTTTGCATTTACTGAGTCTGAAGTGTCTCTGAGGCTTCCAGTAAGGAGGACAATCAACAAATGAATACAGGGACTAATATCTCTGGAGAGAGGGTTGGGCTAGAGTTGGGGATTTGGGAGCCCTCAACCAATGAGTTCGCTGGTAGCTCAGACGGTAAAAGCATCTGCCTACAGTGTGGGAGACCCGGGTTCAATCCCTGAGTCAGAAAGATCTCCTGGTGAAGGAGATGGCAACCCACTCCAGTATTCTTGCCTGGGAAATCCCATGGACGGAGGAACCTGGTGGGCTACAGTCCATGGGGTCACAAAGAGTCTGACACAACTGAGCGACTTTACTTTTTTCAACCAATGAATGGTGATTGATGCCGTGAGAGAAGATGAGAGGATAGGGGGAAGGCAGAGGATGAAAAAAAAAAGGGGCCGAGTGCGGAGCCTTAAAGAGCACCCACACTTAACTTCTCTGGCCTCTTGCCTTCAGCACACCACTCACCATCCTCTGCTAGCTCAGCCCTCCTCGTCTGCAACAGCCCTCACCGGCCCTACTCTCACAGGCCTTCCTCTCGTCCTCATACCTTCCATAAAGAAATAACCAGATGCCTCCAGAGGAAAGCAGGAAAAAGAAAGATTGCAACTCTCAAGACTATAGCACAATCACAGATAACATGGATGTGTTGATGATTGCTATATTGGTAAGTAGTGCTGCCACAGAAGAAGTGCCACACACTGAGTGGCTTAAACTACAGAAATTGTCTCAGTTCTGGAGGCTTGAGGTCCAAGATCAAGGTGTTGGAAAGCCTGAATTTTTCTGCATACTGTGAGAGAATTTGTTCTGTGCTTCTCCCCTGCCTTCTCGTGGATGGTGGCTATCTTTGGTGTTCCTTAGCTTGTACTCACAAGGTATCTACTTTGATATTCACATGCCATGGAAAGTTGTTAAAGGTACCATAATTATTACTTTTGACAAAACATCAGTAAATTATTTAAATACTATCTCAAAATCATTAAGGGTGAAGCAAAGGGCCCTTAGTAATCCAAATGCCAAGTGTTTGGACACCATAATATGACATGATCAACATGCGAAATTTATAGTCCTTTCTATGCAATAGAAACATGGAATCAGACTTTTGGTAGATGTTCCTCTCATTATTTTAGGCTCTATGACTACCAACAACATTACCCCCATGGATTTTGTAACGGCTTTGTGTGCAAACAAACCCATTCATCTCCGATGATGTAAGACTCAGCTGTTAGGATTGCAGCCATCAGTCGAGTCACTGAGGCATCAGATGGGGCCAGTGCTCCCAAGATCATTAAGTCATGGCTCAGCACCCTCAGCAACTGAGTCTCCAGGGCAGCCTTTTCAGAGCTTGCAGCATGGCTGAGTGCAAGGCCAGCCCAGGGTGCATGCCCTGTCCCATGCAACAGTGCCAGCCTGATGTTCCATACTGTGTTCCATGTTCCTGGGTAACTTTTAAATGAAATCCCGCTTTATGCTTTCTATTGGCGTCAAATCTTCTTTCTACCATCTTAGAAGCGAATTTGTAGATGCTGACATACCTCTAAATCCCATTGCCCACCTGAGAAAGGGATCAAAAACTTATACTTCTTCTTGATACACACAAGGCTACACTCAGAGCCTTCAGGCTGATGAGGGTTTGCTCCAGGTTTTCTGAGGGCATTTTCATTCAGAACAGGTTTTGCCAAACAGAATCACAGCAAACAAACCTTTACTCTTCCTTTGCCTCTGCACTTCCTCCTGCCCCAAAACCTACACCCACACATTTAATTTCTCCCTCACAGTATCATCATAAATATTTGCATAGTGCTTTACATACTTCCATGAGGCATTATAACCTCCTAATCCTATGAGGTGGCTGCAGCTCCTGTAAGCCTCCACACAACAAAATGTTGCCATTGTTCAGTTGCTCAGTTATGTCCAACTCTTTGGGACCCCATGGACTGCAGCACACCAGGCTTCCCTGTCCTTCACTATCGCCTGGAGTTTGCTCAAACTCATGTCCATTGAGTCAGTGATGCTATCTAACCATCTCATCCTCTGCCACCCTCTTCTCCTGCCCTCAATCTTTCCTAGCATCAGGGTGTTTTCCAATGACCTGGCTCACTGCATCACATGCTCTAAGTATCAGAGCTTCAGTATCAGTCCTTCCAATGAATGTTAAGGGTTGATTTCCTTTACGAATGACTGATTTAATCTCCCTGCAGTCCAAGGGATTCTTAAGAGTCTTCTCCAGCACCAGACTGGAAGGCCACAAAAACAGCCTTCAAATACTGAGATGTTTTCATTTATTTATTATTATATTTGGAGAACCACAAATCAATTAACCTGTTAACTTCAGTGAAATTGGGGTGGGAAATAGAAGGTTCTCTTGCTTTAATTTAAAATTCCTTCCCCCTCTTCCTCCTCAAGCTAATTCTAAAGTTCTTTCAGACTCTCCCAATAGTCTGTATAAAATAACCCTATATCAAAATTCCCACCTTGCTAGTCACAAAATAGGAACAATACATATTTTGGCATAATATCCATTCCCTGACTCAGAGCCAATGATGCTATATAAAATTTTAAGTGCAGAATCCTTAAGATTAAGTTACTGCCAAACCAGAGGACATATATTGTGAATCACTGAAGAGAAAAATTACAAAGGGCTTGGGTTGGCTGCATTCAGCTAGGTTGATAGCTATGGGGCGGGGGGCAGGGGGTGGCAAGCAGGGGAGCGGAGTTAAAGAAAATGAAAATCTAGTTTTATAGAAAATTGGTCAGGACATGGCTGCGGGTGGCAGAAGAACTCCTAATGTCCAGGATGACCTAATAGAGCAGGCCAGTTCTGGGAGGGGTGAGAGCACAAACAGATGAGGTAGGCAATAGAAAACAAGATTGCTAGGAGCACGGTGGCCAATTTGTGAGGACTGTCTGTGAGGTCATCATGTTCTCTGACCAAAAACCAGTGGAAATAGCTAAGTTCCAAAGGCTGACTGGAGGCGAGAGAAAGGGCCTGAGGAATGACAGAGCAATGCCGACAGGGAGATGTTGTGAGGGAGCACTGAGTATTTCAAAACCAGACAAGACTGGGAGAACGCCACGTTTCTCACCAGAGAGGCACCTCACTCACAAGGCTCTTTCCTCTTCCTGCCATCATGGCTGCCAGCCTGCCTCCTGCACCTGGAGTGACATCGATGGTCACTCGTGTGATAGAGCACCCTTCTGTCTGGGTATCTAATTCTTGTACTTCCTATTTGAAAGCCAGGTTTTTCTATGGATGAGGCCAAAAGGTTAATAATCGCCTTTTACTACTTAAGACCCTTGCAAAAGGCTATTTATCAGCTCCATTTAACTCCTGAAATCTTCTCATCCCTTCACTCTTGATGGAACTGTATGAAATCTATTTTCAATCACTGTTGAGAGGAATCAGTAGCCTTATCTACTCCTCACTTGAACCTCAGATGATGAATCAAACCAGCAAGTGAGGAGGGGTATTCAGTATTGCGAACATCTGTTTATTACCCATCTCCACTGTCTATAGTATATATCCTCAACCCAGCAGTGAGAGTCTATACTTCAGCCTCTAAAGGAAAGCCTGGATTTGCAGGTGACTCATTTAAATGTGCTTATCCGTACAGGAAAGGGTCAGGTTGGGACTGTTCCCCAAACAACAAGAACCCAGAGGTAAACACTCTGAGACTCAAGACCCCGTCACAGCAACTCCTTTTACTCTTTTTTTATTCATGGGATAACGCAACAAAGCATTCATCTAAGATCTAAGAAATGGGACAAGATGTTGCATTTTATTCTGTCTTGGATAGATTAAAGTTGAAATGAATCAGAAAAGAGCAGATAGCAAAATCACCTTGACAGAGTTTTCCTTTTTCCTAAAAAAAAAAAAAAAAAAGGCAAAAGGATTGAATGCTTGAGCTATATGGTATATCATAGATGCTGCTGACCAATAAATCAAAAAGGTAAAGGACATCTAGAAAATGCAAACATAAGCACTTTGACTGGGTCCAGATGAAATGCTGCCAGAAGTGCTATCAGGAACTGCCTGGCTCCCTGCTCGGTCTGCGTTTTCTCCTTTCTGCTCCGTCTGTGGGCTCAGCACTGCCCACATGCCGGCCTCATCCTTGCCCAGTGCAGGGACTATAACAATAAAGAGCTCTTATAAGGCTCACAATACATAATAGTAAGATCACTTTCTTGCCCTGTATTTCCTAATTGAATCTGCAGTCCAGCCAGGGTCTGGGCACTGGTATATTCTATCTGAGCCTCTGGGCCAGTTTCCTGGCCTTCGTCACTCAACAAGACTATAGATGTGTTTCCTGAGTGCCAGCATTCCTGCAGCTCTCCTCCAGACTCTTCTGTGGCTAGACTCCTCTGGATTTTATTTCTTCCTTGCTACTCTGTGTCCCTGTTAAGGTCTTGAACCTGGTGAGCTGTTTCAAAGCTCACCTCTGGACCATTTTTAGGCCCTACTCTATTGCTACCCCAGTCTCTGCAGTGAGAGCATAAAGGAAAAGATTCAGGAGTTACAGGGGGATTATTTATTACTATGAGTTTATGGATATTTGCTAAGAGCTAGAAATAGCTATAAATATAAATCCATATGGATGTTCTCTACTATATTAGGGGAGAAAATTATTACCCCTAGGCAAATCTGAATAATAACCGAAGCAAGTTAAGATACAAAGTAGGAAATGGGTTGTAAGCAGTCTGAGGACAAAGCATTAATGAGTATTAAGCAGGAGGTCAATTTTTTAAAAATTTACTCCAAACAATGAAATATTCCACAAAATCGAGACTGCAACAGTGCTTTGCAAAAGAAATAAATTGAATAAATGGTTTCCCTCGTGGTTCAGATGGTAAAGAATCTGTCTGCATTGCAGGAGACCCAGGTTTGTTCCCTGGGTTGAGAGGCCCTGGAGGAGGGCATGGCAACACACTCCAGTATTCTTGCCTGGCAAATCCCATGGACAGAGGAGCCTGGCGGGTTACAGTCCATGGGGTCGCAAAGACTCGGACACAACTGAACAACTAACACTTTCTTTTCACTTTCCCCTGTGGCATACGGCAAGTCACAGCTGGGATCGTTCAAAGCTGTGTTTGCACTTTCTTTAACGGGCCACATATTCCCACTGTCATGAAGCAGCTGATGGTTTAAGGGATTCTATTCTGTTGTACCTCATCACTGACCTCATCCTCTTTTTCTTTCTAAGTGTCTACTGAGTCCTTCCAGGAACTCAGGGCTTAGAGGAATGGGCAGCTTTCACTCATAAATAAACTTGAAGTCAAGGACCCATCGGCTCAGAAGTTTTTGCCATACTGATGGCAATACTGTTTCTATCACAAACTGATAAATTAGCACAAGAGTGGGATTATATAGCTACGCTCAAGCTACCAGGAGACTGGGAAACTGCATCAGAATATGCTTCCTGTGATCAGTACTCTTCCAGGTAGGAAATCTAAACATTATCAAAAATCCTAATGACAACTACTTCATCTAGAGGTAGGTATGCACTGGAAGTTGTGTTGTTGAACCTGACCCTGGAAAAACATTTACATTCAAGCAGTTTTAAAATACTTGGCAAATTGGCTAATGCAACAGATTTTTTTTTAATCTGACAATATAAATGCAAAAATAATTGCCAGATTGCAGGACAGAAACCCTTAATACAACAACTGACCTAACACCTATAATTCAAACTTGAAAAGAATCACTGATGTTGACTGCCTATGTTAAAAAAAGAAAAAATCACTGCTGTTTTTGTTAATAGAAAAATGCAAGAAATGACATCCAAGGGTTAAAGACTTCTTTGGGAAGATGACAGACAGAAGGTGATGCTAGGAGCTGATCAAGTACCAAACTAACTATTCATGGTAAGAGGGAAGAAGCATCGGCCTGAGGACTAGTTATCGAGGGAAGAAGCATCGGCCTGAGGACCAGTTATCATAATCAGGCTAATGGAGACCTCTGCTCACCATTATCCAGAGAATATTTTACATAGTGATACTTTTTTAAGGATGGGCCCACTACTAGCTGACCTTTTAATTTTTAATTAAAAAAAAAAAGTATTTTCTAATCAATGATCCCCTTGAGAGTCTGATGAATTCTTAAGCTTCTCCCAAGTGGAGAAAAATGTAGATAAAATACAAATTTTACAAACAAATTATAGAGGATTTGTGGACTAATGTCCAACTTGTGAATCCACTAGTCATATATTTAAAAACCCCTGAGTTAGGATAATTTTTTAAGATGGTTATAAACAAAATAATCTGTGCATGAATACTTCAAAGGATATAAATAAGAATAGGGAATGATATCTTGAAGCACACAGTCCAAATTTGTATAAGATTTGTCAACCCAAGTGCTATCACAAGTCAGATATAATCTCCAAAATGTTCTGAGGGAACTATTTCATTATAGCAACATTTACTAATAGAACCTCCCTAGGTTACTATGTGCTACTATTTTTTTTTAACCTCTCCACCTCTTCTTTACCCTCATATGTATTCCTCTCTCTTCTCTTTGTGATTTCTCTCCTTTGACCTCATCAGCCACTTTCTTATTTTCTTTTTCAGTGACTTTATTCCTGCCCTAGGAAGTATAAGGCAGGAATACATTTCTCTACAGCTTTAGGAACCTAACTACACCAAATAATCAACAAGTTAATAAGCTTCTTGAAAAGTTTCCCCAATGTCACAAACAATGTTTACTGAACTTTAAATTGCAAAACCAGGTCGCTCCCACAAAATATAGGAATGAGACTGAGCTAGTCAATGCTGAAGCATGTCATTCATTACAGAGCTTTCTGTCACAGTTTCACTGGCTCGGCCATGGACAGAGAATGGATAACTGCTATATGATGATCTGAAAAAGTACATTCGGGAAAAGAAGTGATTGGAAACCCAGACAGCAGAGAGAGTAACCAGAGACTAGATGGCTTTCTGGAACAAATACATCATTTGGATTATGTTTAAAACAGCAGAAGACTCTGAAAATAGCAGCAGCAGCAGCCAGGCTCTGAAGGATGCGTTTTAATACATATACAATATGCAACAGACATTTGTCACACATCCGTCTTCCCAGCCATATCTAACACTTCTGGCTGGTGACCACAGTCAACAAGGTTATCTTCTATCACAAAGGACTAATGCAGATTTTACAAAAAAACACTATCAGATTTGTCAAGTAGTTCTAAAAGGACAACGCAAAGTGTTGGCTATTTGATCATGATTATGGGCAAAAACAAAAAGAATGCATCTGAATGCGGTTTTGTCAGGCAGCTGGTAAAGCATGGAAAAGCACAGAAAAGAGGGAAAAATGAAGTAGGCAAGCTGGACCCAGTTCATATCACTTCCCAGAGTGATTCGGGCTTCAAAACAAACAAACATTGCGAGCACTTACTAAATGAAGGGCAGTGTTCCATGCTGTAAGTCAGTGATTTTCAAATCTAACTGTCCATAAAAATTATTTGGGCAAGCTTTAAACAAATCAGATTCCAGAGACTCTCCTTAAAGCTTCTAAATCAGGGAGATGAGAAGAAGGTTCAAGAGGAAGGGGACATATGTATACCTATGGCTGATTCGTGTTGGTATGTGGCAGAAACCAACATAATATTGTAAAGCAATTATCCTCCACTTAAATAAAATTTTTTAAAAAGTCTAAATTAGAATCTCTGAATTGGGGCCCTGGACTTTAAACTTTTAAAGGGCACCTCAGGTGATTCTGATACAGCCAGTTTTGAAACTGCTACTAAGAACATACAGAATTAATAAGACATAGTCCCTGCCCTCCTGTACTTGACAGTACAATTTCTGAGAAAATGTATAAGTGTAGATAAAATGAGAAAGTATCAAGCATTACATAACAGTACAGCAAAGCAAGGGATATTACAATGCAGTAGATAATAATGTTCACTTTTCTTTGTCCTTTGACCAACCCCTGAGAAATAAAAGTTATGATACCAAGACAACTGGGACCAAAAAAGACAAAAAAAAAAAAATATCTCCAGTTTACTAAATTATTTCAGGTTCATATCAAAATTTATGTGGCTGTAAAAGGCTAATACTGTGTAAGGAAAAAATTCAAGTAAATAAAAAGATTTATCTGTAGCCAAAATGATTTCGCCCATATTCATAAACATGTAAATCATTCCCCAAACTAACCATTAGCACAGAGCTGATGATTAGGCAACATTTATAATAATAATGAAAGCACATTAGAAGAATGTGTTGACATCTTTCAAATTTTGACAGCTCCTAAAAAATAATTTTTATTTTAGTTTGTCTAATTAAATGGACTACAGTTGCTTGGCACTGACCTAAAAATCTGACTAAAAATTATAAGCACATAATTGTATGAAAATAAAAGAGAAGAAGAAATAAAAGAGCATAAAACTTACAACACATTAACCAAGATCTTGATAAATAACATAGGTACCACATTCAAAACCCTAGTTCTGGTCACTGGTCTTGGCTCTTTGCCCTGAACCTGCTCAGGTAGCCTGCAGGTGTGAGGCAGACCCTGGTTACCAACCAGCAGTTCCCTGAAGTCATCTGCCAACAAGCCTTGACTTTGGAGTTGGGCTGCCCTAGAATTCCCAGGAGCCTTGTTAGAACACCCTACCTTATTACCTTGAACCCTTAAAGGTAACTACTTCTCTGGGCTATGATGTGTTGATGCTTACCCTCCTTCTGGCCCACAACCCTTGTTCATTTTTAGTCAACATGAATTTCACAATGTGGACAATATTTCTAACAAGAATTTCACTTGCACTTGAAATGTCCTACCAGATAGATTGTTCTGATATTAATAAACTAATCAACTATTTTATCCCCCTTAGCTCATCATTAGTTAACTTCACAAATACAAAAGTATTTGAAGTTACCTGTTCTCTGCAAATTTAAAATAAATAAAATACCATATTTATGCACAAGAAACCATGAAAAGATTATAAAACAATATAGAGCAAGGGTAAAAGTTGCATGTGTCCTCCAAACATAGGATAATTTTTAAAAAGAAGCTGTATCTAAACTTCTTGCATATAAACATTGTATCTTGAGTTTTTGAGAATCACATCCTAGCCCTAACTCTGCTCTCGAACTAAATAGAAGACCTTACCTAAACTGCTTTGCCTCTCAGAGACCCCGTTTGTTAAAAGAGAGATTGAATTAAATCAATGTTCCTGAGTAGAGAGGGGATATGAAAACCATTATAAAGAATTTCCAAACTCATATAATCCATCTTATTGTCTAGAGAATTCAGACATCACCTGCCTTATATCTTCACATGAAAGCACAGCAGAATATGAGAGACCTGGGCAAATTTCATTTGAAACAACAGCCCCGTATAATTCTATTATCGCTCCCTGCCTTCCATTGCCACTGGCCTGATGGTCTTCAAGGACTTCTCTATTTCTCACATTCTCTGTTCCCTGAAAAAACAACACCAGGACTTCCCTGGTGGTCCAGTGGTTAAAAATCCACCTGCCAATACAAGGGACAGGAGTTCAATCCCTGATCTAGGAAGATTCCACATACTGCAGGTAACTAAGCCCCTGCGCCACAACTGCCAAGCCCATGTACCCTAGAACCTGTGTTCTGCAACAAGAGATGCCACGGAAATGAGAAGCCCATGCAGCACAACTAGAAAGCAGTCTCAGCTCCCCACAGTCAGAGAAATCCCATGTGCAGCAACAAAGACCCAGTGCGGCCAAAAATAAAAAATTAGATATTTTTTAAAAAAAGAAATACACCTCTTAAAAAAATACCATATTGGAAAACCTTGATCTGTACCCTAGATATATAAGAGGCATTAAGTAGGCAGAGGCAGTTATTCTTAAGCCTTTGCATGCATAAAATTTTGATTTAGTGAGCATTTATTCAGCACCTACTTTGTCCCAAAGCAGTCCGATGGAGTCGGTGGTAAGCAAATAAACACAACTGCACATGACTCAAAGCCAAAGTCCCTGATCCCATGAAGCTTGTCTTCTCTAGCCCTGTCCCAGAGATTTCAATTCAGCAGAGCTTAGATGTAGACCAAAAAGCTGCATTTGAAGATGAAGCCCAAGCAACCCTTATACAGATGATCCAAGGACCACACTGAGAAACATTAGATTAAGAAATCAGGTTGTGAGGTCGATGGAACTCAAAGCTTTTATAAAGTTGGCGGACTCTTTTTAAGAACTATTCTGATTCCATGTGCAATAACTTAACTATACGCAGAGCGACTATGGAGCACATGAGTATATCCCACTGAGCACATGACTATATCCCACTGAGTTCATTAAGTGTCCTCATTTCAACCTCCTCTCAGTTAAGTTCCCATAATGCCCACTTCAGCACTGCCTGACACCAAAGGGGAAGAAGGCAGGACAAAGAGACAGTCATCCCAACTGCACTTAAATATCTTACTTTTACCAACCTTGCAAACACATATAGTCATAACACTTTGCTGGGGCTCTCCCCAGAGATGTGGAAGGGACCCCGTCAAGTGAAAGGTCCTAAAACTTAGGCTCCATCGGCCTTACTGTAAGCCTCCCTTGGGGTTGGGGTTGGGAGGGGTGGCCAATATTGTAAAAACAGAGGCAGACACAAACACGTGTGAACAAGATCATGTGGGATCTGAACTTGATGCTAGCTCCATTTTAGGAGTTTAATAAATATTTTTGATGGATTATCATCAAAACCTGCTTGATGTTTCCCAACAGTAGTGACTCCTAAGGAAGGAAGAAATAAGCATTGTTTCAGATTGCTCTTTGGAAGTGGATGTATGTGTATTCGTCTGAAAACTCATATCCAATATTTCTATTGTTTTTTTTTTTTTTAATACAAACTACAGAAGGTTAGATTGAGAAAATCTTGACTTGGAGGATGTACAGACTATAGAGTGAGACAGCATTATAGCAGTTGTGGAGTTTAAAGAGGTCAACTCCTTTAAGGTTCAAGAAAGTGGGAACTGAAGTATCTCAGTGGATGAGGGACAGGTAGGATCGGAGAAGAGCTTGATTTAGTCTCTGTCCCAGTTCCTGCCTTTGTCTTTCCCAGATCCCTCTGAAGGCAGATGAGTAGTCAATCCAGAGAGAAGACTGGACTTTCACAGGACCCAGGCTCCCCTTGGGGATAGGAAGACTGAAGTCAGAGTCTAAGAGATTTCCATGCTATGCTGAAGAGGTTAGATTGATCCTAGAGCACATGGGGCTGATAGTGATGAACTTAGAGTTTGGCAAGATAGCTCCAGTTACGGTAAGGAGGTTGGACTGGGGCAAGCAGGCCAAGTTGAGCCTAAAGAGTCAGGAGTCGTGACACTGGTCCAGGCAAGAAGTGGTGAAGGACGAACAAGGGTAGTGGCAAAGATGATGAAGATCACAGGGCTTGGAGCTGCAAGGAGGGAGGGGAGTGCCCACACCATTTCCCTCTGGCCCCAGCTCCAGCCCCTCCACTCAGTCAATGTTCTCCTACCACCTTCCAGTGACAATCATTTCTCACAAGTCCTCAAGGCCCACGGTTCTAGTCCAGCTTTATACCCACATCTGCCTAACAAATTCTGTTCAATTTAAGAGAAAAGACTGGGATCAAAGAACATGAAGGACTCTACAAGACAGTAGGGCCAAACTTCCAATAACCAACTACTTTGTTTTCTAAAGGATGATCGATATCACATGCCAAATGGATTTCATCCTCCAGGACTGAATTTTTCTATGTTATAATGATATGAAACAACCCAAGCAACTTCAAACTAATGCCTAGCTTGTCTGGATTTCTTCCTCCCTCTCAGACTCCCCCAGGCATTTCTATTAAGCTATACAAGCTTCAGAACCTTCCTTCATGTGCCTATGAGTTAGAGAACTGCTTCCTCCACCCAATTAATTTCCCAAGTATACTAAGTTGCTTGTTTCAGAACCATCCCACTCCAGATCAAGGGCTAAAAAGATCCATCTAGATCACAAATGATCAAGAGCCAGCTGGGGCATCCTCTACAGGACACAGGTTAGTGTTAAAAATAAATAAATAATAAAGGTCTGTTTGTACCTACCTTCAGTACAAGTTTTCCACAACCGCTAGAGGATGGGGAAGATGAACAGTATTTTCTACTTTTAAAAAAGTTATCTTTTCTATAATACCTTCACAAAAAAAGCAGATCTGTGAATCTCTGTACTTTGTTCTGGGAAAATGTTTTATGTATGTATTTTCTATGTATATTAGATATATATTCTAAAAATGCCCTTCAAAAGAGTGAGATGCACTACAATGTTGCAGAGTAATTAGCCTCCAACTAATAAAAATAAATGGAAAAAAAAGAGTGCGATGTCTGTGAAATTCTAGTCATTTTAAGCTTGTATTCTCATTACAGTTCATAACTAGAAGGAACACGTTGCCACCATCTCGTGTCTGGTCACATTGAAGAAGACACTAAGGTCCAGAGAGGTTGAGAAACTAACTCGAGATCACAAAGCAGTTCCTCAGGCATAACTCTAAACTGGTTTTCTTGCAACTATAGCAAGCCTCTCCCTTACACAATGGAGAGATGTAGGATCAAAAATGGTTAGCCATCAGACAGACTGGACTTAGACAATGTGGGGTCCCAGACAACTTATTCTGGGTGCCTGATATCTTCTGCTAGCGGTCAGAAGTTGTTTTGTGAAGTTTGCTCAGTATTCAAACGTTCTTTCGATGAATTTGTAGGGGAAAAAGTGGTCTCCCCGTCCTATTCCTCTGCCATCTTGGCTCCTCCTCCCCCAGACAACTTATTAAACCTCTCTGTGCCTCTTGAACTTATCCAGGTGATAGGAATAATCACAGTTACCTACTTCATAGAACTACTGTGGGAATTACATAAGATATGCTAAGTATCAGCATATGTAGGTATGTTATAAATATAAATTACATCAAATATAATGATAATAATAATATTAAAATTTAATGGAAGCAGTCATTAATGTATGACTCCTGAATGGCCTATTTTCACTGAATTTCCGCTAAGAAATAAAAACCCAAATAAACAATTGAAAAATCCTAAATGGTTTTTAGGGTAGTACAACAAGCCAACAATTATTTCCATAATTTGAAGGTTGGTGTTTGAATGTATGTACTTCCTCTGCCTTTTCAGATAAAGCTCTCTAGTTTCTCCTCAAATACTTCTAGATAGATGCAAGTTTCCCCAAGATTTCTCTGAAGCAGGCAGATACAAACTGTATATAAGGATCACTACTGCAAAGTTGCTTCAACAAATACTCCATGCTTTGCTCTTCATGTTATTTTCCTGGATTTTACTGTATTAGGTTCTATGATACTCCTGTATTTGAAGCTGACTAGATATAACCACCGGAGAAGGCAAGGGCACCCCACTCCAGTACTCTTGCCTGGAAAATCCCATGGACGGAGGAGCCTGGTAGGCTGCAGTCCATGGGTCGCTAGGAGTCGGACACGACTGAGTGACTTCACTTTCACTTTTCACTTTCCTGCATTGGAGAAGGAAATGGCAACCCACTCCACTGTTCTTGCCTGGAGAAACCCAGGGACGGGGGAGCCTGGTGGGCTGCCGTCTATGGGATCGCACAGAGTCGGACACGACTGAAGCGACTTAGCAGCAGCAGCAGCAGCAGATATAACCACTGATCTCTACAACACAATAATGGCCTTTCCCTTTTCCTACCAGCCCTCTTGGAATATAGTAACAGAGTCTCCAAAATTAATACATTCCTTCTTATTTTAGAATTTCTGAATTCTTATTTTAGGACAAACTTGGTTGGGTTTTCAAACTTGGATGCATGTTGGAATCACACAAAGAACTTTACAAGATACCTATGCCTAGATCCCACCCCCATAGCGTATACGTTACTTGGCATGGGCTAGAGCCTGAATATTGGGAATTTTTAAAGCTTTCCAGATGACTCTAAAGTGCAGTCAAGGTTGGTCACCTCTGATGGAGGGATTTCATGTGGCTGCAGAGATCTGAAGCCTGGAACTGAAGCATTCCTTTCTCTGGGTGGCCTCCTCGAGCTCTCCAAAGTCGTGTTGTCCACATGTCCCTCTGTTCCCTAAAAGTATCTCCTTTATAGCATCTCTCATGATGATTCACATTGATTTGCTTCTTTGTACCTCCTTAATTCTGCACTGTGAGTTTCTGAGAGCAGTGATCATTTTTCTCTCATTCCCAGCACTTACAGAAGCTGGCACATAGCAGGTGCTCCATGAACATGTTTCCCATCAAACTGAAAGAGTTTATCCCTTCTACCTCTCTGACCAAAGTAACCAGGCAAGAGCATCTCTTTCCAGAAAGCCAGGACTGAGATGCTGCACAGACAGCACTGGCAGCATCCCCCACAGGAAGCCCTCCACTGAACCTGCCCCTCACCAGTAAGTCAGAGACAGGCACGCACAGCTCCACAGCTGACAGCTTATAACTTGCAAAGTGTTCTTTCTGGAGGCTCCTCAAGAGTGAATGTAATTAAAACCTCTGCATATTACCTCTTCCATTGTCCCTGGTACTGGTCCCCGCCTGTTGTTCAGATAAGACAAGACTGATGAATGTGAATATGTCTGAAGTTAAAGCAGGCAGTAGATAATGAAAAAGGCTGATTGGAAAGTCCTTATCAACTAAAGAGAGTCCTGAGATATGCAGAGCAGGAGGACTGCACGCAGTCCTCAGTCCAAAGTCAAGAAGTGAAACAGCTGTTGCTGCAAACTCTTCAGGCTTCTCGCCACTGACACAGAACAGTCCCCTCAACTCCACAGAGAATCATAGTCTATGGAAAGGCACCCTCTGGAGTTGTGCAACTTAGCAGCCTTAAAATGGCCTGTGAAGGGAAGATTCCCAACACCTGTAATGCAAGGCCACTTTCACTGTAAATAAACTTGAAAACAAAATCACTTACAATGATGATTGCTACTTTCATCCCATATCTCTGACTCACACTCCCAGACCTCACCTCTCCATTCAGACAATCTGGTCAACTCCTGAGAACCTCTAGCTCTGAAGTCCTGTTCCAAGCTCCCCTCTCCTCTCAGCCCCAAGCTCTAACCTAGCGTCATGGAAGTTGTTAAAACCACTGGAATTTTGGTGGATTTCTATACTGCAAATATTGATTTCTGCCTTCCTTCATGTTGTTGTTACCTTGCTGTGACAGAACAACGTTTGAGATTCAGCCTTCGCCCAATTCCTGCCATGGCAGAGGACAGTCGGTTTTTAGTGCATCTATCCATTCTTAGAACATCATCACTCTTATTGTTCAAAGGCTCCTCCCAAGTCAATAGGGTGTAGGGATAGAGGTTACTGACCTTGGCATGGGATGGTCTGGGTTCCAACCTCAAGTTCACTACTTATAAGCACTAACAATTTTGGCAAGTAGTCATGTTTCAATATTCTCACCCATCATATGTGGCTGATAGTAATAGTATCCACCTCATGAGATTGTTATGGGGCTTAGCTATTGACCTTGTAGACAAGTACCTAACATGGATACATCAGTATCATTCCCAGATGTGAGTTTTGGGGTGAGATTGACTTGGTTAGAATTATATTCATAACACAAGTGAGCATCTGGTCACCCCTCATTAGTTTTTCAAGATAGGTAATAAGTTCTTCCTTGCCTCTTTCCTTTTCCAGCCTTTAACTTACAATGTTCTAGAGAATGCCTATGTTGTATTCTCCCCTTGTTGATTAAATTTACTTAACATTGAAATAATGTCTTTCTTTCTATTGTAAAAATGGTATCCTTCTGTGGATCTAGGACTGTAGAAATTTTCTCTACTGTCAGATTTCTAGTTTACGCTCTCCGCTTCCATTATTTTTCTCACTGGCTACTTTCTCCAGTTACAACCTCCCCAAGTCTCCTCCAACCACATGTTCTCATCTCCTACCACAACCAAGAAATTACTATTTCCCTTTATAATATTTTAGGACTTCCCTGTAGTTCAAATGGTAAAGAATCTGCCTGCAATGCAGGAGACCTGGGTTCGATCCCTGGGTCGGGATGACCCCCTGGAGGAGGGCATGACAACCAACTCTAGTAGTCTTGCCTGGAGAATCCCATGAACAGGGGAGCCTGGCGGGCTATAGTCCTTGGGGTTGCAAAGAGGCGGACATGACTGAGCAACTAACTACTGCTGCTGCTTATAATATTTTATTAATGCTTCTGAAATATAGAACTGATGTAAAAAACCATTATCACACTTTAAAAAGAACTCTTGGAACTATACATTTAGATTTTAACAAAGGACTCCATGTAACATTCCCACATTTAAAATCACTTCTTGGGATTTGAGATATTTTCCTAAATTGGAAATAATAAGATAAAGCTTAGGTGAAATCAAACAGTGAAATAAAGAAACTGAATAGGATACTGCAACAGGACAGGAAGGAGGGGACTGTAGTTTCAATTCCCTCTAAGTATGGCAACAGAAAAGTGGCAAGGACTACTGTAAGTTAAAAATGTCGATGAACGCTACCTCCAAAGGCCTCTCTGACTCAGATTCCGTGTGTCTCCTGCCTGCGTGTTCTTGGAAGTTTTTTCCTGCCTGGTTGTAACTAGAAGTAGCTTGTTCCTTTGGGTGGAGAAGATGCAATTTTGGGAGAGCACATTATTTCTAAGAGCTTTTCAGAGCAATGAGCTACCCACAAATGACTCATCAGAAAAGCTTTTAGATCCCAGAATGGCCAAGTTTATCATCTAAAAATGCTCCCAGAGAACTTTTTTCTCTCCTTCAGCTTCCTGTCATTTGAACTTTCACCCACTGGTCTCCCAGCAGCGTTTCTCAGGGACTCACGAGTCGGGCACCCATCTCCCAGTGAGTTCATCCCCTGCAGTGAGTTCATCCCTCCCGCCATGTCTCGGCAACCCCACAGCATGATGGGCAGCCACAGGGCAATGATGGCAACTACGGGGAATGGCCATCTGGCCATGTGCACCAAAACAGAGAACCACACCCTTTTAATTTCGTTTGGAAGTACGTTTACAGTCAACAAATACTTGGCCTGGCCCAGTCTCCCCAACCTCTACCACTGTTTTATAAGGAACTTTTTCATTCTGTAGTAAACTAGGAGTAACTTTGGACCCTGAATTAATCACCCACCTCTGTCAACAAATGTTACCAATGTACCCCTTCATATGTCAGTTAATTGAGACTTTTTAAGAAGAATGGGATTTGTTGCAGTTGTTGTTCAGTCTCTAAGTCATGTTCCGCTCTTTGTGATCCCAAAGCCTGCAGCACGCCAGGCTTCTCTGTCCTTCACTGTCTCCTAGAGTTTGCTCAAACTCATGCCCATTGAGTCAACACCTTGCAACCATCTCATCCTCTGTCATCCCCTTCTCTCCCTGCCCTCAATCTTTCCCACCATCAGGGTCTTTTCCAATGAGTCAGCTTTTCACATCAGGTGGCCAAAGTACTGGAGCTTCAGCTTCAGCATCAGTCCTTCCAATGAATATTCAGGGTTAATTTCCTTCAGGATTAACTGGCTTGATCTCCATACAATCCAAGTCTCTCAGGAGACTTCCAAACAGGACTTGGGTGAATAGTAAAAAAGGTTAGTGTTTTTGAGAGGAGAGGGAGATTGGCAAGAATCAAGGTATAGAAAACTTGGAGATTGAGGTCTCATGTCAAACTTCAAAATAAATAACAAAACATATAAATCTAAAATGTTGAATATTGTTTTGTGTTAAAAACAGTTCTAAACAGAAATTAGGCAAAGGTTCTTTAAGTAACAAATTAATCTGCAGATCTGGATTAACAGACTGAATGCCTTGACTGGATGGTCAAAGCTATGAAGTAGGAAAGCTCTTTGAAATCGTAGGACAAAATGGAATGTGAACCTCTGTAAACTGAGTAATTGAGGACAAACTTTAATAGCTGCATTTGTTTCTTAGGGCCGCTGTAACGAATTACCACAAAATGGATTGTGGTAACACAAATACAAATCTTTTGTCTCACAGTCTTGGAGGTCAGAAAGCCAAAATGGTCTCATTGGGCTAAAACCAAGATGTTGGTAGGGCCGGGCCGTGTTCTTTAGGTTCTAGGGAAGACCTCATATTTCCTTGCTCTTTCCAGCTTCTAGAGGCCACTAACATTCTTTGACCTGTAGTCTTTTCCTCCATCTTCAAGGTCAGCAATGGCCAGTTAAGGCTTTATCACATCCTATCACTCATCCAGTCTTCTGCTCCCTTTTCCACATTTAAGCATCCTTTTAAGTACACTGGACCCACGCAGATAATTCAGGACAGTCTTCTTAAAGTCAGGTCATCAGCAACCTTAATTCCATCTGGTACAATTCCTTTTTTCCATGTAAGGTAGCATTTTCATAGAATCTGGGAATTGGGATGTGGACATCTTTGGAGGGCCATTACTCTGTCTACCACAAGAACTTTTTAAAAAAGCATTAAGAGGGACTTTCCTGGCAGACCTGTGGTTAAGACCTCACTTTCCAATGCAGGGAGTATGGGTTAGATCCCTGGTCAAGGACCTAAGATTCCACAGGTCTTAGGGCCAAAAAACCAAAACATAAAACAGAAGCAATGCTGTATTAATAACAAATTGTATTAATAAAGACTTTATTGTATTAATAGACTTTAAAAATGGTCCACATCAAAAAAAAAAAATCTTTAAAAAAAAAGCATCTAGAGAATGATAATCAGTAAGAGAAGAAAATCCATTGGAGAGAGGGGAATCAGGAACCCACAGTGTAGCTCACAAATTAAGGCAGGAATTACAAATTGAAATGAGTTTAGGAACTAGCTCTCCAAAGGAACTGTATTAGACTACACTTTGTGTTCTAACTCGGGACCATTTGTAATGCTTCCCCACTGAAAGGGTAGGGGTGGTTGTTGCCCTTTTGTGAATCCATATTAAATGGAACAAAATTCTTGAATGGAGATTACTAACTCACTCATCAATCAAGGAAAGATTTAAGCACTGGTGTTCCATGAAGCTCTCTCTACCCTACGGGCAGAATTAATTTCTCTTCCTTGGATCACTGTCCCTTGTGCTTTCCCTTCCAATAGTACTTATCATTCTGTAATGTAATTTCCTGTTTTCCTGCCTTTCTCCCTGCTGGATGATGAGGTCCTTTTGAGAACAGGGACCATGACTTAGACATCTTTGTATTCTAAGCACCCAGCAAGATGGCTAACATAAGGAAGGCATTCAACATGCCTTCCCTACTGAATGAAAACCTGTGGGATGAATTGAGAATATTCTGAACTACCTCCAGGTCTTAGGGGAAGGTGACTGGATGGTATTTGGGGATTGGAAAGTAGATGGTAGCTTTAAAAATAAGAATAATGCACAGTAAATCTTTAAGTCCTGAGATGCATCTGAGAGAGGCAGACAGGAAACTGAAAGGAATTAAGAAATGAAGACATTTTCCCTGATAGACTGCAGATTGAAAAGGCAAGGTCAAAACTCAGACGAGAAAATTTACCTGCTGTGCCTTTATACATTCTGGACTATACTTAGCATACAAATGAATGTTGAAAAAATACCCCAAGCACCAAAATGACAGATCCAGGAAGAGAAGTGGAATATTACATAATTTTTAAGCAGTTAGAATTTTTGGTCAATTAATGATATATGTTAGAAAAATGTTCTGCATATACAATTTATTTCCATAATACTTTATGGAAAATGTTGACACTAACCACCTAGAAGGAAGAACAAATTTCTGAACTTCTCCCATTCCTTCCGGAAATATAAGATTGATTTTGAAGTTTCATGAATTCCATGTTAAATTTGGAAGAGAAGAGAAATTAAAACTCTGATCTAGCAAGAAGAAGAAATGGAAAAGAGGGGTCAAGTTGTCACTAAATCAAGTCTGTCTTGCTCCATGCACAGCAAACCAAAACGCTGAGGTTCAGAGGGTTGAGGTAAAAAGAAGGCTTATTCAAAAGGCAAGATAAGAAGGTATCAAAATATCTTAAAAGGTAGTTTTATTTCTAACTTTAGTTATGGACCAAAGATGTTACAGTAGAGAATTAGTAAGTCTCCATTTTTATCTTGAACCTAATGATCAACAGCCAATTAGAGTAAGTGAACAAGGAGACCAAGAAAATCAGACTGCGTTCCATGAGCATGAGAATAGTATGGAAGAGAACAGTACACCAAACAAGGAGGGAAAAAAACAGGTCACGAATAGTGTCCAGTAAACTCCAGTATTTTCAAGGCAGGCAAAGAAAGAGGAGTTCACTAAAGTACTTGATAAGGATAAACTGAAGAGATGGGAGGAAAATTATGAGAACAATGTCTGGGAAACCATAGAGATGAGTGTTTCAAGCAACCAGTCAACAGTAGCACCAGATACTGTAAAATAAAAAACATATGGTCAATAAGGTGAGATAGGTCTAAATATTTCCACTGAACATAACACAAAAGAAAGAATTCACTTCTAGAAATATTAGACTTTTCCTCCATATAGTTTATTTTTTAGCATAAAAGCTTAATACCCCATCTTCACTAGAAACACATAAATTCAAACACACACACACATTCCTATTGATGCCTCACTAAAAATGACAAATGTTCAAGTAGGTAAGAAGAAAAAACAATAATGCTGTTTTCATTTTCATAAAGGTCAGTGGACCAACTGGCTTCATTGATTTGGAAAGAAAAGCAACTAAAGCATTCAGCCACAAAGCTAAAGGTTAGGGCATGGTTTACTGACAGCAACCCTGCCATTTTCAAAGCTAGACAGGCAGTTTTCCAGCTAATCAAAAGTGAATTGTCTTCATCAGGTAAATCTCATTAAATCTAAATTATCTCACAATATGACTTCCACTAAATTTGAAGACCAAAGTCTATGGATTAAAAGTACGGTGGCAAAGAAAAAAAAAGAGAATAATGGGTATGAGTAATTAATTATTATTCATAAAGCATTCACCGTATCATGAGACAGGAAACGTAGAGATTATTAGTTGGGTTTCCACATAAGGAATAAAGCTGAAGGTAGCCACATGATGACAACAGCAACACAAAAAGAATCTTAGAGGAAAGTTTGAACTTTAAATCACTTAAATCACATGTATTTTCTATACATGTAAAAAAGAATTTGAATTGTTGATAAAACTGTATAGATGGGCATGTATCAAAACAAACCAATTAAGGATAAACTAAGTGTTCTGCTTCCCTGGTGGCTCAGGGAAGGGGCTTCCCTGCTGGCTCAGTTGGTGAAGAGTCTGCCTGCGATGCAGGAGACCCGGGTTCAATCCCTGGGTTGGGAAGAGCCCTGGAGAAGAAAAAGGCAACCCACTCCAGTATTCTTGCCTGGAGAATCCCATGGACAGAGGAGCCTGGCAGGCTACAGTCCATGGGGTTGCAAGAATCGGACACTACTGAGTGACTAAACATAACCTAAGTGTTCTGCTAAAGCTGCTCACACTCACCAGTCATCCTAATGTGTGTATTTCTTTCCAACTCCATGTTCAGTGATATTGTGCTGCTATTTTGAAAGCAGGTTTAAGAGGAGCATTTTTTCCCAGCTTTATTCAGGTATGGTTGACAAAGAAATAATGTATATATTTAAGGTGTGCAATATGATGTTTTTGATATAGGTACACATTGTGAAGTGATTATCACAATCAAGCTAATTAAAATATCCATCACCTCCCATGGTTGTGTGTGGGGGTCGGGTGGGGGGGTGGTTAGAATACCTGAGATCTACTCTCTCAACAAATCTCAAGTGAACAACACACTGTTATTAACTACAGTCACCATGCTATACATTGGGTCTCCAGATTTAACTTATAACTAAAAATGTATACCATTTAACCATTCTAATCCTATATCCCACATAGACTCTCATTTATTTACTCTCCCTTTGAGAATTTTATGAGTAAATTTTATCATAATACTATTATGGGAATAGATGTTGTAGGACCACTTCAGGCTTCCCAGGTGGCTTATTCGTAAAGAATCTGCCTGCCAATGCAGGAGACATGGGTTTGATCCCTGGGTCAGGAAGATCTCCTGGAGATGTCAACCCACTCCAGTATTCTTGCCTGGGAAACCCCATGGAGAGAGAAGCCTGGCAGGCTCAGTCCATGGGGTCACAGAAGAGTCAGACACGACTTAGCAACTAAACAACAACAACAACAAAGGACCCGAGGAACTCAGGCTTCTAGGGTGCTTAATCACATACACACTATGGTTGCCAGGGGTTGTTCCCTTGCCAACAAGGCAGTTTATTTATCTATATCTACTGACAGTATCTGTTCACTATACTCGTTGGGGTTTTTGCTCCCAAAATTAAGAAGTATTTTAGGGACATACAGTGCCCAGAAAAAGTTCTAATACTAACATGGAAAATGTGCTTGAATTACCCAAAATATATTATTTAACTTTGCTAATTTTCATTTCTTTACCTTCATTTGTTTCCAAATTCTTCGCTGTTGCTCATTTTCCCCACTCTCTTTTAAATTTTCTTTCCTATCATACCTTTACTCCCTGCAATTTGCTTCCTGTGCCCCAAACTATCATCTCTGTTTTAAACACAATTAAGATCATTTTAAACTATTAAAATATTCATGGGAATAGAAACATAATCTCTTTAATACCAAGTAAGTCCTCTGACAATGGCCAGGCTTGGGGAAAACATAATTAAGAAGTCAGCTAGAGGAGTTTTCAAGGAAATTAGTTTTAAATGGATGGAAGTAATTAATCAGTAAAAACAAATACCTGATGGAAGGAGAGAGGTTTCCCTGGTGATTAGAAAAGGACAATTAAGGCTAGATTCAGGATAGTGACCGGTGTGCACACTGTGTGGTAATCTCTCCTCTCTGGCCTTTGAGGGGCTAAATGGAGCATAAAGCTATCTTCCCATGATTCGGATAAACACAGAGTAAGCACTGAATAGAGGACAGCAGGACTGGACAGCCTGTAGAGACTCAGTTATAGGAAAACTGTAGGAACTTGAACACTGTGAAGGGGTTGCTAGGGGTCTCAGAGCCATGAATAAGCCTCAAACAAACAGGGAAATATTGAGCATTCAGCATTAGGGCTGGATTAGGTAAATTTTGGAAACAGTAAAAGATTCGTGAAGTAGCTACTGACTTGTGCCAGGTGTATCTGTTCATTTAAAAACTGGTTTAAGCTACATCATATTCATGTAAATAAATGTCTGTTAATATTAAACAAGATTATGGGTACAAATGCATTTATCTATGCCTCTGAGAAGCCCAACTACTCAATTGGCCATTGAAATAATAGAGGCGATCCACTTTGGCTGGGAGCAATTTATCCGAAATGCACTCTGTTAGTTATGCTCCTACCATTCCACTTTCTAGCATGTGATGTGACTTATAAGGGCTTCCCGGGTAGTTCAGACGGTCAAGATTTTGCTTGCAATAATGGAGACCCGGGTTTGACCTCTGAGTCAGAAAGATCCCCTGGAGAAGGGAATGGCTACCCACTCCAGTATTCTTGCCTGGAGAATTCTATGGACAGAGGAGCCTGGCAGGCTCTAGACCATGGGGTCACATACAGATGGATATGACTGAGCAAGATTTATTATGTAACCTTGCCTTTCTACCACAACCCTCCCCACAAATGTTAACTTCTTGAGGGTAGGATTTAACTACTTTGTTCAATGTTATATTTCCAGCACTTGGAATGGGTGCTTGCATGCAAAAGCTACTCAATAAATATTAACTGAATGAATGAACCGTAGGCATAGTAGCAGGTTATTAAGAACATTCTTCAGTATCCCATCTGTTGCAGCTCCAAACACTTAAAGCAATGGTACCACGCAGACTCAGCTTCACAATTTTCCATTGCTGCTGCACCTTACCTGTTCTCTATTTCCATCTTGAGATCACCCATACCCTTTCTCAGCCTTACTCTCACTCCAAATCCAAACAGTTTATTTTTACTACTTCTCTCACAAGCAAAAATCATTTGGACAACCTGGAAAGTCACTGGATAAGGAGTGCATTGATAAAAGTTTCCTGCAATCACAATAAAGAACATCTTCCTATTTCCTGCCTTCCATCAGTCAATTCAGAAGTTGTATGAAACATCAACTAAACGGGTACATTGTGTACGGTGCTCGGGATGCAGGGAGAAATGGATATCTGCATTTATCAAGGTCAAAGTAATATGAGCAGTGTTGTTTATCTCAACCTGACAAAGTGCTGTAAACTCATATTCCAACTGCAAATCATAATTCTAACAGCATTCCTAAATTCTAACCTTGAAAATGTCTTACTTTTTGACTTGAATTACTTCTCTCTTAAATGTTTTTCATTTAAGAATTGTACTACATGATGCTAACTTGCCTCTTTAATCCATCGTATATGACTACCAACCTCAAACATTTTGATCACAGAAACAGGATGGTAGACTGTAACTCATTCTCACCAAACTTCCAATTTATATCCCTTTAATGATATAGACTGAATGCATCTTCACAAAATGCCTATATTGAAACCTGTTTCCCCAACGTGATGGTACCAGGAGGTGGGGCCTTTAGGGGGTGATTAGAGCATGAAGGTGGAACCCTCATGAATGGGATGAGTATCCTTATAAATGTGACCTCAGGAAGCTCCCTTCCCCCTTCTACCATGTGAGGGCATATAGACAGCCATCTGTGAACCAGGGCAGCCCACACCAGACATAGAGACTGCCAGTAGCTTGATCTTGGACTTCCTCCAGAGCTATAAGAAACAAATTTCTGTCATTTATAAGTCAGTTGGTCTATGGTGTTTTAGTTAAAACAGTCTGAACCAAGACATATAACAATGCAGAAAAAGACAAAATGCATGAATCATACAAAAACATCTAAACTAACAGTAATACATACTAATTACAATTTTCATCATTTAAAACTATTTTCCTGAGGCTTAGGACTCAAAGACTGCCTTAAAAGCACACTAAGCTGTAATTGCTCTGATCTTCTGGGACTCAGGTTCCAAGCCAGAAAGAGTCATATTAGCTTCTCCCTTCAGAATCTTGGACTATATAATGCAGAATATAAAATGCTGATACAGAAAGTGAGTGTTGATAACACCATAGCCCTGGGTCTAATGACACAAGACCAGAATAGAAGACATAAAAGGAAAATGAATGGCCCTTGGAGGAGAACCTGGTAGAAGGGGAAAGGGAAGGTTGACACAGAATGCATGAAGAAAAGCACATGTCACCTGACCACTGCACAGTCACAGAACTTGAGAGACACCACAAAGAGCCTAGATAAGATCAGTAGCTCTATACCTCATCAATGCTTGTTGGGCCTTGGAAACTCAGGTACAGTTTGTGTCAATATTTGGGAAAGAATAAATTCAATAACCAACATGGGCTGTGATGGGCTAAATTATACCAGAAACATTATTTATTATCAAGATTGAGTTTATTTCTCCTCTTTAAAATTAATAAGATAGAAGGTATATAAAATTTGGAAAAGTGCTTATCACAAGCAAAGTACTTATTCACAAAAATAAGTTTTAATTATCAATATGTTGTGAAAAAAAAAAAGTGAACTGAAAAGGAATAAGGAAAGACCATAAGGTCACTTAAAATATAATCACAGAATTGGAATCTACAAATGGGTGGCTTCAGAGACAGAACAAATTCTACTGAAAAGAAAATCAGTAATATGGAGAGTAAACTTGAGAAGCATTTCAAGGAACATACCAGTTTACTTCAGGTACAAATTATAAAGATATAATTTGTATATTTGTATAATTTGTACAAAGGTACAATTTGTATGGGCTTCCCAGGTGGCTCAGGGGTAAATAATCCACCTGTCAATGCAGGAGACACGGGCTAGATTCCCGGGTTGGGAAGATCACCTGAAGAAGGGAATGGCTACTCACTCCAGTATTCTTGCCTGGGAAACCCCATGGACAGAGGAGCCTGGCAGGCTACAGTCCACTGGGTCGCAAACAGTCAGCCACGACTTAGCAACTAACAACCACAACAATAATTTGTATGTTTGTATAATTTGTATACCAGCATATGTATGATAAAAGTTATAAATGATTATTTTTATAAAATTGAGTATATGACTAAGAAAATGCACACAATCCCAGAAAGAAAACAAAGCCAAAAATACAGAGTTAAAACCACAACTTACATTAGAAACAAATGTCCTTAGCTTAAATAAGATACACCAAGTCCATGAACTGAAAGAGCCTACCACGTACCAAGTGAAAACAATAATACATATTGGAGCATAAGTTGGCAGATTCTTAAAAAGTTCAAGAAAATAATCATGTAAACACCTAAGCAGGAAAGATCCAGTCACCTTCAAAGGAAAAAATAACTTTGAGGCTAAACTCAGACTTCTCCACCCCCTCCACCACATGAAATAGAATAATTTTTTAAACTTCAGTTGATAAAAATTGTGAATCAAAGTAAGTTATTTTCATTGGTTTAAGCAAAGGGAAAGCATTTGTGAACAGGTAAAGATTCAGAGAAATCTTTAAAAAGGATGAATAAAACTCATATAAAAGAATTGGTAGTGGTCACATGGACTTAATCTTAAGCATGGGACAACAATAGATGGGAATATATATAATATTAAAATAATGAGTCTATCTATCATCATTTCCCTTAAGCAAGCCATTATTGGAAACCAGCAGGAAGAGGACAAATTATTTAACCTATATGCATAAGGAAACACTAAAATTAATTTCTTAATTGTTTTAGATTTTGCAAAAAGAAATATTTTTGAGGAATTTTTTAAGAAGTAAAACCATCCACTAATAACATTTAAAATAGGATATATAAGAAAGAACCCTTAACTTAGTATAAATAAGTCAAAAACAAGTTATAAAAATAAATGTTAATGATTTATATTATATTATTAGGAAGCAAACTCTCCTTTATTGACTTAAAAATAAATCTCAACTACATTTCCTCTCATTGAGTTAATTCTGCTTCTTTGTCCAAAATTCAGTTCAGTTCAGTCACTCAGTCGTGTCCCACTCTCTGCGACCCCATGAATCGCAGCACGCCAGGCCTCCCTGTCCATCACCAACTCCCGGAGTTTACCCAAACTCATGTCCATCGAGTCGGTGATGCCATCCAGCCATCTCATCCTCTGTCGTCCCCTTCTCCTCCTGCCCCCAATCCCTCCCAGCATCAAGGTCTTTTTCCAATGAATCAACTCTTTGCATGAGGTGGCCAAAGTATTGGAGTTTCAGTTTCAGCATCAGTCCTTCCAATGAACACCCAGCGCTGATCTCTTTTACGATGGACTGGTTGGATCTCCTTGCAGTCCAAGGGACTCTCAAGAGTCTTCTGCAACACCACAGTTCAAAAGCATCAGTTTTTCGGTGCTCAGCCTTCTTCACAGTCCAACTCTCACATCCATACATGACCACTGGAAAAACCATAGCCTTGACTAGACAGACCTTTGTTGGCAAAGTAATGTCTCTGCTTTTTAATATGCTATCTAGGTTGGTCATAACTCTCCTTTGAAGGAGTGTCTTAATTTCATGGCTGCAATCACCACCTGCAGTGATTTTGGAGCCCAAAAAAATAAAGTCTGACACTGTTTCCACTGTTTCCCGATCTATTTGCCATGAAGTGATGGGACCAGATGCCATGACCTTAGTTTTCTGAATGTTGCCAACTTTTTCACTCTCCTCTTTGACTTTCATCAAGAGGTTTTTTAGTTCCTCTTCACTTTCTGCCATAAGGGTGGTGTCATCTGCATATCTGAGGTTAAATTAATTGGTCCTATTTGTGTGGGTCTGCTTTTGGTTTCTCTATTTTGTTTCTATTAGTCTATCTTGTATGCCTCCACCAATGTCAGACTGTGTTGATGACCACAGCTATATAACAGGCCTTAACAATGAGAAGAGTGATTTCTCCTACTTTTCCTTCTTTTTCCAAAATTGTTTTGGCTATTTTAGGGCCTTACCCTTACACTATAAATTTTAGAATAAGCTCATTTACCTCAACAAGAAGACCTACTGAGATTTTGGTAGAAATTGTGCTAAACCTAACGTCAGTTTAGGGAGATTTGACCTTTACTATGTTACACCTGAATGCAAGCACTTTTAAAAAAATCAATCAAAAAAAATTTAAAAATATCAATTCAAGAATTCACTAGTAAAATTCAAAGGTACATAACTAACAAAATGATGGATAATATTAATATTCTTATAGATAAAACATTCACAGAAATCAATACTTATTCTCAATATTCTAAAAAAGCAAACAAAAACACAAAATACCTGAACAGGACAATCCACAGAAGAAGATTGAAAAGCACAACTTCACTAATAATCAGACAAATTTAAATTAAGACTAAACTAAGCTAAAATAATAGTTTATATCCACCAAACTGACAAATACTTTAAAGTATTCAGGGCTGAGTTATGAAAATGGAGTAAGGCAAATTCTTAATCACTTTTAGTAACAGTAATACTGGTATGAGTATTCTGCAAAGGCATTTGGGAACATCTATCTGGAATCTTAAAAAAAAGTTTGTCCTTTATCCCAGTATTTTCACTTATAGAAAACTACCTTCATAAAAATAATCAGAAATACAAAAAATAAATAAATAAATGATCAGAAATGCAGTTAACATTTTATGTAAAAAATGTACATCACAACATTGACTGTAATCATGAGGAGGGGAAAAACTCAGTGTCCAATGATAGAAAATCTTTTAATAAATAATTATACAGCCATATGATCCAGTATTATGCAGCTATTAATAAATTATGCATTTGAAGAATTTAGTGGTATGATTATTTACCATATAGTATTGCATTTAAAAAACTATATACAAATATGTGAATGTAATATGAATTTAAAATATTTGTTTATTTTATATAGAAAATAAACTGGAAATATACAAAACTAATTTGTCAATATCATAAGATTCTAATCAGTTTCCTTTTCTTGCTTCTCTCTATTGCCTGTCTCTACAATAAGCATGTAATGTATACACTTTGTAATGAGAAAAGTATTTCCTCATAAAGTACCAAGCAACTTTAGTCAAGACCTAGTTTTCCTAACTCAGATCATGAGCTGATGTAGAACTGACCTACTTGTGAAGTCCTTCTGAGGCCTGTTTGTGTGGGCATAGGAGCAGCTGATTCCCTCAATACGTAGAAATATTTTTTCTAATGAATAGTTTCAGGAATGAACTGCTGACTACAATTGAAAAAGAAAATTAGAATAAGTCATAGAAATGGCACTAATATTAAGCTTTCCAATAGAGAGTAGTGCCCCTTTAGGGGACTCAGTGCCTATATCCTGTGGATTCTCTGTACTGTTTCCAGCATGGAGTTCCTGAGAGTTCCCACTGCCGGAGAGAGCTGGAAATGAGGTGAGGCACACACCAAGCCACATATGCATGTCACTTGGATTTGAGTCACTCAAAGACTGGTGGCCTATTCCATAAATGTCTTAAAACTCTGCCAGAGAGGTACAGTGGGCTCAAGAATTTTTTTAATCATTTGTATGCAGATTATACCAAGAACAAAACTTAAAGCACATTTCAAAGTATTGTATGCAAATTATACCAAGAACAAAACTTAAAGCACATTTCAAAGTTCAAGCCTTATTAGCATCATAACCACACTCAGCAATTACTCAGCAATTTAAAGCAAACTTCAGGCCATATGAAATTGTGGCCTTTGAGTGATACAGTACATATCAGGTTGACCATCAGGACTCCTTCAAATGTGAAATGGATGGCATTCATAGTTAAGCTGGGACACTAAAATGTAAACCAGAACTGGCTGGGCAAACTGGGATATATGATCAACTGCCTCAGAATGATGGTATTTTAATCCAATCATATTCCATGCATGATTCAGCATCATAAAGACATTGGGTCTTCATTAGATTAATGAATAGCTACCTACTAGTACAATCTGTAGAATCGGCAGAAAAATCCTTACCAATAATTACACAGTAGTCCATTGCCATATAAACATTACTATGTAAATCTTCTGTTTTTCTGACAAGTATTGTAGGGGGGAATGCTGTGATTTCGAACAGGTAACTTTGAGTCCAGGGCACACATAAAGATGGGTCGGCAAGTCCACAATAAGTTTAAGGCAATATAAAAAGATATCTATTCTAAAAAGAAATATCACCCCCTGCATGGCTCCATTTGGATGATTTACCCTTCATGGGCCTTATCAACTCTCATGACCTTCCCCATATTTCCCCCCTCAACACTCAGTTGTGTACCCAAACCCCAAAATCTGACTCCAAAATATTGCATTTCAGTGTTTCCTGCAAATAAAGACCTCTACTCCAGGCCTTTTATTCCCTCAAAACCTATCCTTCTGCCTCATGGAAACTTTCACTGCTTTGAGCATGTTCTTTAAGTCATTAGTCCTTCTTGATTTCTCATCTAATCCTGGGCATGATGATACATGTGGTAAGAGGCATAACTAATGCTAGCTGTTATATCAGACAATTCCAACATCTCAGAGGCTTAATACAGTAAAAGGCTTTTTCTTGCTTTGCTGTTGCTGTTGTTCAGTTGTTAAGTCATATCCAACTGTTTGCAACCCCATGGACTGCAGCATGCCAGACTTTCTTTGTCCTTTACTATCTCCTAGAGTTTGCTCAAATTCATGTCCATTGAGTCAATGATGCCATGCAACCATCTCATTATCTGTCATCCCCTTCTTCCCCTGCCTTTCATCTTTCCCAGCATCAGGGTCTTTTCCAATGAATCAGTTCTTCACATAAGGTGGCCAAAGTATTGGAGCTTCAGCTTCAATATCAGTCCTTCTAATGAATATTCAGGGTGGATTTCCTTTAGAATTGCCTGGTTTGATCTCCCTGCTATCCAAGGGACTCTCAAGGGTCTTCTCCGGCACCACAATTCAAAAGCATCAATTCTCAAAGTCAAATGCAGTTTGGACAACTCTTGGGCAGAAACTCTAGGATCACTAGAGACCTTCCATTTTAATACATGATTCATCATACTTCACAGAAGAAGAAAATGGAAAACCAAATCTTTGCTGGAGATATTTTTAAGGGCTATGTCAAAAGTAGATTATATTACCCATGTTTCATTGACCAAAACTGAGATCCTTACCCTATTTCAGGTAAGGCAAGGAAATGTAGGCTCTCTGTGTGTCCAGGAAGAGGAAATGAAATAGGTGAGTATGTAGTCATGTCTCTGTCATTGTATAACTTTAACTTTCACTATAGTTAACTCACTCACCAAGTGTCTTTCTCCTGCAACTATTCAGAACATGCCATTTGTGTGTGGGGAGGTGGGGGGCATGATTCATCCCACATCACGAAGAGATACAGACTGTGGGATAAGGGTACGCTGCAAACCCAGGTCACCAACCAATAAACACATTGCATACCTATACAGACAAGTAAACAATTCACAAGACAGTTGGGTCTAGTGGGCAGACAGAAATATAGGCAGCCTCACTAACATACAAAGAGATGTAAATTTTAAAAATAAGACGCAATTTTCAAAATTAGGTGAAAAAAGACCAAAAGATAATATTAAACATGAAAGGTGATGCAATGAAACTTGGCCCCTAAGGGAGGCAGTGGCAGTGAACAATCTTCCTGAAGGACAATAAGTATCAAGGAGGGGCTTCCCAGGTGACTCAGCGGTAAAGAATCCACCTGCCAATGCAGGAGACATGGGTTCAACCCCTGGGTCAGGAAGATCACCTGGAGAAGGAAGTGGCAAAACACTCCAGTATTTTTGCCTGGGAAAATCCAGGAGAGAGGAGCCTGGCAGGCCACAGACCAGGCAGTTGCAAAGAGTCAGACACGACTGTGCAACTAAACAACATCAAAAATCATCACTCAAATCACTGAAGAAGTATTTACTGAATATTTACTAAGCACTGGGCACTGTTCTAAATCCTCTAATCTGGTAATTCTACTATTGGAAATGTATCCAAAAAAAAATTAGTGAACATGCAGACAAATATTAATGTACAAGGAATTCAGTGCAGTGTAAAAACCGCCTAAACTGACTAACAATAGTGACAGGAATAAATAATTTCTGCTACATCTATATTTTAAATTATATAAAATGAAAAAAGAAAAATGTGAAGACTATAGTCTAAATAAATTCTACTTGTATAATTTTATGAAGAGAGGAATAATAAAAATCTTGCACTTACATACTATACTAACTTCTCCTGTACATCTATTCAGTCAACATACATTTACTTTCTGTCAAATATGTGCTAGGCCTTATAAACAGAGAATCTGTAAGACCTCTGGGTGAATAAAACTAAAGGTCAACTCATTTTATTTCCCATTATTGTTTCTCCATTTCACAGAAATTGCTGAAGAACAGGCCAGCATATATAGAGTGCTTTGTGCTTTGGTCATGAATAAAAATTTGTCCTAAAACATAATGGAAGAATAGAAGTCAGAAAAAAAGTGCAGTTTTAGCCTCAAGTACTTTCTGTTTAATGAGAGATGGAAATTTGAATTTGAATTCAGCTGTGAGGGCAGGCAGGTCCTTTAGAGGAAACGAAAAGGCTATAGTGAAGTCTTTTAAATTATGCATAGGTAAAGAGAAGATTCTGCTCAAGTGAAGAAGTTTGGAAAGTCTGACACTCAAAATCTGAAAAGACTAAATGGAAACGAGAGGAGAGGGCAATATTTTGGGGACAGACATTGCTTCTAAGAGGTGTCAGGGAGGAAGAAATTCTCCTCTACACTTCTAGGTTCTTCTGGCTGATCTAAGAATTAAATTGACATAAAACAGATTAACAGGAGAACATCACACAAAAGTTCAAAAACATGCACACATAAGAAAGACCTAAGTCCTTTATCTAAATTTTTTAAAAAGCAGTTAAGGGGGAAGTAACAAGAAAAACTTCCTGAGCCTTCTATTTCTTAAAAAACAATAATATTACTCAGCCAGAAAAGGAATGAATTTGAGTCAGTTCTAATGAGGTGGATGAACCTACAGCCTATCATGCTGCTGCTGCTGCTAAGTCACTTCGATCATGTCCAATTCTGAGCGACTCCGTAGACGGCAGCCCACCAGGCTCCCCCATCCCTGGGATTTTCCAGGCAAGAACACTGACCTGGATTGCCATTTACTTCTTCAATGCATGAAAGCGAAAAGTGAAAGTGAAGTCGCTCAGTCATGTCCGGCTCCTAGAGACCCCATGGACTGCAGCCTACAAGGTTCCTCCGTCCATGGGATTTTCCAGGCAAGAGTACTGGAGTGGGTTGCCATTGCGTTCTCTGACAGCCTATCATACAAAGTGAATTAATCAGAAAGAGAAAAACAAATATCGTATACTAATGCATACATATGGACTCTAGAAAGATGGTACTGATGAAATTATTTGCAGGTCATCAATGGATACACAGACATAGAGAACAGACATGTGAGGAAGGAGAGGATGGGATGCATGAAGAGAGTAACATGGAAACTTACATTACCATATGTAAAATAGACAGCCAATGGGAATTTGCTGTATCACTCAGGGAACTCAAACTGGAGCTCTATCACAAGCGGTAGCAGGGAGGTGGGAGGGAGGGTCAAGGGGAAAGGGACATATTATACCTATGGCTGACTCATGTTGATGTCTGGCAGGAAACCAACACAATTCTGTAAAGCAATCATCCTTCAATTAAAAAAATAAATTAATTTTAAAAAATAATAATCAGTCTAAATTAATCTTCATGTCAGTGAAATACATTTTAGTGTGGCAAATTCTCTCCCCTACCAAGGAAAGGGTTGAAACTCAGGGGACTGGAAAGCAATGAAGAGACTATTTATTAGTTCCTGGGGTTGTGCTGTATCTTTAAGGGGATGGTGGGGAGTAGGGTGACAGGTTTTCACTAAGACCAAGGGTTCTGGGCCAGGCTGAGACCCCTGGAGGCCCAGGTGGCCATGTATACGTGGTTCAGAGTCAGAGCAGGGCCGACTCTGGATGCAGCCTGGCAATTTCTGGACCACATCATCAGCACAGACAACAGTGTTCTTATAAGTGATGGTAGTGAAAGGACTTCCAAGTACTCATGACCAGTAGGCATGGCTAGTTGCGATCTGAAGCAGAAAAGGGTAAAACCAGAAGTGATGGCATTTGGTACCTGGGCCAAAACAATGGATGAGGGCACTCTCAGGTGATCCTGAGACTCCATCATCAAACAGAGGCTTGAAGCTTTGTGATCAAAACATGAATATTTTATTTCCTTTGCTAAGTCGTTTCATTCATGTCCGACTTTTTGCGACCCTATGGACTATAGTCTGCCAGGCTCCTCTGTCCAAGGGATTCTCTAGGCAGGAATACTGGAGTGGGTTGCCATGCCCTCCTCCAGGAAATCTTCCCAACCCAGGACCAAACAAGTATCTCTTATGTCTCCTGCACTGGCAAGTAGGTTCTTTACCATTAGTGCCACCTGGGAATAAAAGCAACGAACATGGGTTTACTGCTCCTTTAATGATCAAGTTTATGCCATTTTTCACAACGAACATGTATTTCTTTTCAAAAGGACAAATAGTTTCACACTCTCTCTGCCTCATCTTATTTTCCCTATGGAGAGTGAAGACTAAGGAACCTCATTCCCATCCTCAACTGGGATTCCCCTAACCACAGACATATTCTCAGGAAGGTCGCCCATCACTTTCTAATGCTCAAAGCCAAAGGTAATCTCCCAACCATTTTTTTTTGTCTTCTTAGTCATACTGACCCCACTCCAGTACTCTTGCCTGGAAAATCCCATGGACGGAGGAGCCTGGTAGGCTGCAGTCCATGGGGTCGAGAAGAGTCAGACACGACTGAGCGACTTCACTTTCACCTTTCACTTTCATGCATTGGAAAAGGAAATGGCAACCCACTCCAGTGTTCTTGCCTGGAGAATCCCAGGGACGTCGGAGTCTGGTGGGCTGCCATCTATGGGATCGCACAGAGTCGGACACGACTGAATCAACTTAGCAGCAGCAGCAGTCACACTGAATGCTGTCAACCATCCTATGCTGAAAGTTCTCCCCTGAAGTCCCTGACTCTATTCTTTCTTACCATTCCTCCTTCCACTCCGTCCACTCCTTGTCCAGCTTCTGGACACCTCTTTTTCCAAACTGTCTTTCAGAAGCTGTTTTTTCCAAAGGTCAGCACTGAATTGTCTTCACCTGCCTTACAAATTCTCCCTGGGCCATTTCATCCATACCAACCTATAAACTCTCATAGTTTCACTTACAGTTAAATCCAGAGAGCCTAGAACAGCTCCTTAGACATTTGAGGTATGGTCCTTACTTAGTCAGATTTCAAGTCAGATCATTTTAAACATTCTCCTCATCTAGGCAACAAAATTATTTTCAGATATCATCACAAAATAATTAGTAGTAATCATTATTTTCTCAATTTGCCTTTAATTTTAATACAACACACAATGAAGGATAAATTTGCATTTTAAAACATTATTCTGTGGCAGGGGATGGGGAAAAAGAGAGGTTGGTAAAGGCAAACAAACTTTCAGCTATAAGATGAATAATATCTGAGGAGCCAACGTATAATGTGATGACTGTAGTTGATAAAATGTGTTGTATGACTGAGGTTTGCTGGGAGGATGGAACTGAAATGGTCTCACCCAGAAAAAAAAGAGGGGGGGAAGATAGATAAGTGAAATGATGTATGTGTTTTAAATTAATGAGATACAGTAATCCTTTCTTGATGTCTATTTGTGTCAAGTCACTGTGATGTACAATTTAAGTATCTTACAATTTTGTCAATTATACCTCAATAAAGCTGAATTAAAAAATATATTGTTTTAAAACATTATTCAAACTGAGTAAAATATTTCAGATATGAGCTAAAATTCACACTTAACAATTTCCCTCTGTTTTAAAACACAAATGTAAAATTTCCAAGTGTCAAATGGCATGACAAAATTGGCATAACACAAGTTCTGTTTCTTCACCTTCACAATTCATTGTGCTAGCATTGTTAATATCTAATCTACTGTTTAAATGCAAAAATATGTAGCATCACTGAGAATCAAGACAAGAATTCAAGCACAAGTGTACTTCAAGTAATTCCGAACAATTATAAACTTACTCTTGAAACAAAAGCATGTAGCTGAGTTCCCGTGTGTCAAGGGATGAATACATAACAAGGAAATCTTTGAATTAATTCCCCCATGTAGAAGACAATGTTTGTGAACATCGGATAAGAATTAAAATGTGCTAATTTGTATCTTGCAGATATATTGCTAAAATCAATAGCAACCGCAGCAATTGTTTAGAATTTAAATTAACAAAAGACTTGTTTCAAGGAGGAGTATTTTATTACTGGTATTGTGGCACTTTGAGGATAGTAATAAGATCAACACTTACTCAGTTTTATTCTGTATAGCCAATACACCGTCTCATTGCCTGCACCCCGGGCTGGTTGCTGTTAGTATAGTCTTGACAACAGGTATTTGCTGAACGGCTGAATCCATTTATCCCATGATTCTAGGGCTGCTTCTTCAGCTGAGACTTCTAAAGAAGGCCTGTATTTCTTCTAGGCCTGTATTTCTGTCACCTGACGTGGGAAAATGAACAAGATGGCGCCAGACAGCCTCTCTCGCCCCATGTTCTGCCAACAATGACGCTGCACCGTTGGGTAACAGCGGAGCTCGTTTATGGCACTGCGCATGCGCGTCACGAGGTACTCGCTTGTCCGCCGGCTACTTTGTGCGGTACACGTGCGTGATCGTCACCTGGGAAAGCCCGGAAGGGTTGTGTGCGGTTCTGTTGTGTTAGGTTATGTCTGGTGCTACCGCTGCTGTGCTAGCCAGAAGAGAAGAAACGTGTCAGCAGTTCCAACGGCTCCTCGAGCCTTCTTCCAGCCTCTTAGCTCGCGCCTTGCCTACCCTGGGTTCAGCGAACAGTGCGGACAGTGGGATCCAGCGAGACAGTTGGCACTCTGAGCCGATCAGCGATGCACCTGACTTCACCTGACTGTCCCATGGCCACCTCAGGCCTGTGGCCCCAAAAGTGCTCCTTTTTCTGCTCCTCGTTGGTGAATGGCACCGAATTCTACTGTCTTCAGCCAGAAACTTGAGATTCCTGTCTCCTTATTGCTCCCAAACCCAGAAGCTGCCTATTTTACTTCTTAGGCATTTCTAGAACCTATTCTCTACCTCCCCATTCTCACTAACCTGGGCTAATTCTTCATTTGATCTTCTGCCCAAGACCATTATGAAACAAAGTATTCCGTCTATTTCAGTCTTTCTTCATGCTAATCTCCCTGAACTTCCCTAAATCCCTCATCTTTAAAAGGGGGTATTATGGGAGGGGGGATCGGGATGGGGAATACGTGTAACTCTGTGGCTGATTCATATCAATGTATGACAAAACCCACTGCAATGTTGTGAAGTAATTAGCCTCCAACTAATATAAATAAATAAATGCAAAAAAATAAATAAATAAAAGGTCTTTTAAACAATACCCCCCCAAAAAAAAAAAAATAAATAAAAAGGGATATTAATCCCTAGTGCAGAAAATTACTGTGGGGATTAAACAACATGTATGGCATCTGGCCCACAGAAGATTTCAAAAGTAATGTGAATTTTCCTTCCTAAAATATTGCTTGATACTACTGCCTCCCATTTCCGTATATTTTCTGAGAGCAATTTTATTTTGAGTCTGACTTGATGAAGCACCATTATATATGCATAAAAAGCCAAATTATGCAGATAATTTTAGTTGTATAAATGCAACCTAATTCAAAGTATTCCCAAACTCATTTATTCATTTTTATCATAGAAACAAACACTCACTGTTCATTACAAACAGACCCAACAAAGGTCTGATATTGACATAGACACATACAGACACAAGAAGACATCTATGTTCTCAAGGACTTTGTCATTCTGTACACACATGTAACTCATAATGATATATTCATGAGAAGTGCTAAATGAATGCATATTCATGAAAGAGAGAGAGAGCTCACCAAGCTGGGTTAGAATGCTGTCTGAGGAGGAGAGAAACCAAGATGTGACATAAGGAAAGGTATACAGTAGTCCCCTCTTAACCTCAGTTTCTGTTGCTGTAGTTTCGGTTCCCCACTGTCAACAATGGTTATAAAATACTAAATGGAAAATTCCAGAAGTAAGCAGCTCGTAAGTTTTAAATTGCCCACCGTTCTGAGGACTGGGATAAAATCTCAGGATGTCAGCACCGTTCCTACCAGGATGTGAATCATCCCTTGGTCCAGCATGTCTGCCTATTAGTCACGTCTCGGTTATTGTCACGATGGGGCTGGTGTTCAAGTCTCTCTTATTTTATTTAACAAAGACTCCAAAGTGCAAGAGTCTCAATGCTGGCAATTTACATACACCAAAGAGAAACTGTAAAGTGCTTCCTTTAAGTGAAAAGGTGAAAGTTCTCAGCTTAATAAAGGGGAAAAAATGGTATGCTGAGGTGCCAAGATCTACAGTAAGAACAAATCTTCCATCTGTGAGATTGTGAAGAAGAAAAAAGAAATTCATGCTAGTTGTGTTGTTACACCTGTTGGCGGCTCAGTGTAGGTCACACCAAAATATACCACAATGGCATATTGATTATTTTGAATTGAAGCTGCTTGAGAAGCAGCTGATGCAAGAAAGAAAATCTGACTCTCCTTTCTGTCTCCCCGCAAAGAGGGAAATACATCTCTCATGTAGAAAGTGCACCTCCTGTATCTGAAGGTAGAAGCACCCTTATCATCAGGGACTGGGAATTCAGAGCCCAGAAGCCTGTATAAACAAACCTTGTTGCTTCACTTCTTTTAATCCACTACCCCAAAGCCAAACTCTGTTTACTCACTGATTAAGCACCCAAACCAAAGTTTCTTAGCCTAGTCAATTCCTCACAAATTTGTTTCTTTGCTTAAAAAGTATAAAAACTGCCTGCTTTGGTCATTTCTTGGGACCTTCATACCCATGGATTAAAATGTGGGTTTTTTTCTCCTTTTGATCTGCCTTGTGCCAATTTTATTGTTACTCCAGCCACAAGAACTCAACAGGAATAGAGGGGGAAATTTACCCCTCCTGACACACCTCAACTGCAAAAGTTACAGCCACAGTGCATGGTAAGTGTTTAGGTCAGATGAAAAGGCATTATGTTTGTACAATAAGATACTTTGATGGAGAGAGACCACATTCAGATACTTTTATTGCAGTATATTGTTATAATTGTTCTAATGTATTATTAGTTACTGTTGTTAATCTCCTACTGTGCCTCATTTATAAATTAAACTTTATCATAAATATGTCCATATAGGAAAAAAACATAGTATATTTATATGTATATATAATTCAGTACTATCCAAGTTTTCAGGCATCCACTGGGGGCCTTGAAATATATCACTAGTAGATAAGAGGAAACTACTGTAGAGCTATATTCTCGGGTAGGAAAAGAGAGATAAGTACAATTCCAATACAAAAAGGAATCACAAAGTTATGAGATAGGAGTGCTAATGGGACAAACAGCCTATCTTGAAGAAGACATGAGAAAATATAACAAGAGTGAGATTTGGGGAAAAGACTGAGAGTGTATGGGGGAAATTTAATGCCAACAGAAGATCTTTTCTTTGAAAGTAATGAAGTATCAGTATAGAAATTGCGAGAACCTCCTCACTAGTTGCCCTGCATTTGGTCATCTTCCTGTATAATCCCGGATTCCCTGGTAGCTCAGACTAGCCTACAATGTGAGAGACCTGGGTTTGATCCCTGGGTCAGGAAGATCCCCTGGAGAAGGGAATGACTACCCACTCTAGTATTCTGGCCTGGAGAATCCCATGGACAGAGGAACAGTTCACGGGGTCACAAAGAGTCAAACATGACTTAGCGACTTTCATTTTCACTGTCACTTTCTGTATATTCTATCTTCCACTGGTTGTTCTTGTGACATTTCTGAATCACATCTCACTATGTCATGTCATTGTTTAAAATTTCTTCGAGGGTTCTCCAAAGATGATATACCAATGGCCAATAAGCCCGTGAAAAGTTGTTCAATATTACTAATCATTTGGGAAATGCAAATCAAAAACTACAAAAAGATACTACCTCATTCCTATTAGGATGACTACTATCAAAAAACAAAGCAGAAAACAACAGCTGTTGGGGGGCATGTGGAAAAAATGGAACCTTTGTGCACTGTTAGTGGAGTATAAAATGTACAGCCACTGTGGAAAATGGCATGAAGGTTCCTCAGAAAAATAAGAATGGAATTACTACATGATCTATAAATCCCAGCTCTGTACACAACTGAAAGAATTGAAAACAGGGACCTTCCTGGCAGTCCAGTGGCTAAGATTTCACCTTCCAATGCAGCTTCTGATCCAGAAACTAAGGTTCCACATGCCTCCAGGCCAAAAACCCAAACCAGAAAACAGAAACAAAATTGTAACAAATTCAATAAAGACTTTAAAAATGGTCCACATAAAAAAAAAAAAAAGAATTGAAAGAAGCAGACTCTCTAAGAGATATTCACACATCCCTGTTCCTAGAAGCATTATTCACAAGAGCTGAAAGGTGGAAGCAACTCACCTGTCCATCAACAGATGACTGAACAAACAAAGGAGTTATATACATACAATAGAGTTATTCAGCCTTAAAAGAGAAGACGATTCTGACACCTGCTGCAATTCAGATGAACCTTGAGGACACTGTGCTAAGTGAAATAAGCCATCACAAGAATATGAATGCATATGAGTCCACTTATATGAGGTATCTAGAGTAGTCAAATTCATAGAAACAGAAAGTAGAATGGTGGTTGCTACGGTCTGGCAGTAACAGAAAAATGGCATGTCATTTAATGGATACAGAATTTCAGATTTACAAAATGAAAAGAGTTCTGGAGATTGGTCTCATAACACTACTAAACTGTACATTTATAAAATGGCTAAGATGGTAAATTTAATGTTAGATATGTTTCACCACAATTAAAACTAATTTTTAAAAATTTCTTTCATGGGTTTCCACCAACAGGATAAATTTGAACCCCTGTAGAGCCATGTACAAATCTCTCCACAGTCTGACCTCTTCCTTCTGTGGAAAATAAAGCATTAGACTATGCTTGAGTTTCAGGGGGGAAGGGGGGAAATTAGGTGTCATTTTATTCTCAAATGTATCCTGATGTGAGGAAGTAAACAGTAGAATGACTCTTAAAATAAGAAAGGTATTTATAATCTTTGAATACAGTGCTTCTTTAAGAAACACTTATTAAAATTACTGTTTACATCAACTCATGCAATGTTTGAACCATTATTAATTTTCACAATAGCCACTCTTTTATGACTTAAGTAATTTATTCAAACAATGTTTCACAAACATTTGGAACTAGGGAATCTTCTAAAAGTACCTTAATGTGTATAACAAAGTAAATTAAAGAGTTTATTAGCACTAGGAGGATTCTTATCTTCTCTCTGCATGTCAAAAACTTGACAAGTCTTCTATCTAACTAGTAAGCACCTTCCTGATTAGAAGCTAATTTCCATTTTTAAAGGGTAAAGTCATATTTCTGATCCTCAATTTCCTTCTAAAAAGGAGCATGGATGCTGCGTTAGCTCAGGCTGCCAGAATACAGTACCACAGACTGGGTGGCTTAAACAACAAAAATTTGTTTTCTTACACTTCTAGAGGCCAAGATGTCTAAGATCAGTTCCAATTCAATTCCTGGTGATGTTATGCCCGATGTCCGAATCCCGGAGCGGGAAGAGAGAAGGCTTCCAAGACAATGCAACTGGCAAAAAGGGGAAGTTTATTACTGACTTGAGCCAGAGCCCTCTGCCACATCCAACGCAGTGGTGCAGGTCAGAGAGCCCCGAGCCCAAGCTGTTACACAAATTTATAGGGTGAGCACATGCCATTGGTTTAAGCAGATTGGTTACAAGTTTGCAAAGCAATTTCATTGGTCAAAACTTTTGCGCGGGCGGGACTTTCCTGGGGGTTTCTGCCCCATTCCTAATTTCCTAATTGGCAAACAGCTGTCAGTGTTAAGTGAAAGCTAATTGGTCCTAATTGGCAAACAGTGGTCAGTGTTAAGTGAAAGCTAATTGGTTGTATCCAGGTGGCCTGATAATCTTACCAAGTAGGAAGGCCTACTCCTAATCTAAGCTGCGTTACTTCTGCTCGCCTCACAGTGAAACCCCTGTCCCTGGTCTGCAGACAACCGCCTTCTCACTGTGTCTCCACATGACAGACAGCACAAGCAATTTTGCATTTCCTTTTACAAGGACACTAACCCTATCAAATCAGAACCCCATCCTTATAACTTCATTTAACCTAACTTACTTCCTTACTCCAAATACAGTCACACTGGAAGGTTAAGATCTCAGCATCCAAATTTGGAGGAGGTTACAATTCAATCTCAGGGCTTCCGTGGTGGCTCAGTGGTAAAGAAGCTGCCTAAAGGGCAAAAGACACAGGAGACACGGGTTTGATCCCTGGGTGTGGAAGGTTCCCTGGAGGAGGGCATGACAACCCACTCCAGTATTCTTACGGGGAAAATCCCATGGACAGAGGAGCCTGGTAGGCTACAGTCCACAGGGTCGCAAAGAGTTAGACACCACTGAGCAACTAAACAACAAAAACAATTTAATTTATAGCTTTTTCTCCCCAGTATAACCTCTCATCACCAACAACACAGCCCACCCCTAGAGTATCCCAAGAAGACAGTGGAGAGGCCACTCTTCTGTGCTCCCAAAGGGTTCTGTCCATCCTCAAAAATATCTCTGACTGATTTTTATTTAAATTTGGCCAGTTTGTATATCTTCTTCAACAGAATATAAGCCACTAGAAAACAAGAACTACTGCCTCTTGATGTCTGCATCCCCAGAAACAGCACAAAACTTGCCACCTAGGAGATACTCAACAGTGTTTAGGAAGTAGAATTGAACTATTAAATTGATTTGATGAAGGAGCTTTGACAGAGCTGTGTTTGACAAACATCTATCTGGCCAAAATGTGCAGGATGGACTGGAGGTGGTGTATTAGTTTCCTATTGCTGCTATAACAAATTACCATAAGCTGGGTGGCTTTAAATAACACAGGTTTATTCTCTTATAGCTCTAGAAATCAGAAGTATGAAATCAGTTACACTGGGCTGAAACCAAGGTCCAGCAAGGTCATGTTCCCACCAGAGGCTCTAGAGGAGAATGGTTTCCTTCCTTTGTTCAGCTTCAGGAGCTGCTCTGCTAACATTCCTTGGCTCAGGGCCCCTTCCTCCATCTTCAAAGTCTGCAGGGCAGCATCTTCAAATCTCTCCCTCTCCTTCTCTCTCTCTGCTGAGACTGGCCCATGGCCTTCTCTCTTCTGTGTGTGATGAAATCTCCTCTGCCTCCCTCTTATTAAGACCGTTGTCATTACATTGAGCCCATTTGGATAATCCAAGCTGATCTCCCTTTCGAGATCCTGAACTGGATCTTCCAAGTACCTATTAACATACAAGATCACATTCACAGATTCCAGGGATTAGAACCCGGCTATCTTGGGAGGGGGATATTATTCAGCCTACTACACATGGGTCGAGTGGCAACAAATTAGGAAGCTACTAATAACACCTGCCAGATGCTTCCCACTTAACTGCACTTCTAGTCTGGGTTTTATAGGTCAGTTTGCATCAATCACATGACTCCTATGTCCCAGTATAGCACCATAAGCTCTTTGACAATATTTGGCCTAACCATCCGTGCTAAGTGAATTGCAGCATTGATCAATGACCCAGTGAATTTATTTCACAAAGCTCATCTGTTTCAATTAGATCAAACATTATAAAAATTAAACTACTTTCCTTAAATAAAACTTTTTCAGTTGAATTATTTGGGCATTTATTGCAACTCATTATTCAGCTCCACCATAGGTCATAAGAGTTCATCATTTTAACTCAGATGGGAACCAAGACAAAGCCTTGCACATAACTGGGACACCACGAACCATAAGTGATCTTAAGGGTAAATCTGGGTATTAAAGCAGACAGCAAACTAGTAACCAAGTAGCTTTAGACATTTACCTGGAAGTGATGACAGATGGTTCCTGTCCCTGGGATACCTCCAGGGTAGAAGGGTTTATCTGCAGAGTTGACAAATAAACAGATCTTATAGGACTCATATAAAACTGAGTTTCTTAATTACAAACTAGTAAAATGTCAGCTGGCACAGTAGGACAAGTAACTGCTCATGAGAAGGTGCCATTCAGAGGACAATAGACTCAAATAGATAGAAGAGAGAGGAGGGACTTTGACGGGTCCATCCCAATAAACAGCAAACATTGTCAGGCTCACAAATCCGCCTGCCAAGAAAGAACTATTTCCACTGTGAACTGTGATCTTCATACACCCTGCTGAGATCCACTCACTCTTTCAAGTTTTCTGCCTTTTAAACAAAATGCAGAATTAAATCTTTTGAGGTTGCCACATGTTATTTGTGATTAGCCTCTCTTGATGCTGAATAGCATATTTATCTATGGCTTTTAATCAGCAACATAAATGACAAATAGATGAACACAAAACATATGCACACACACATATGCCTCTTATCTGAATGGACAGATGCAGAAACATGCCGCCCAGAATAAATTACAGCAAAATGAGCTCAAGATGAAACAAGCCTGGGGAACACATTCCAGACCCACTAAAGAATGTGTTGTCATCAAAACTGCCAGGATTCTGCCCTGATCCCCTTTGGAGGGAGAGAGATATTTACAACCTCTATTCAGGCTCAGCTTGGGACAGAGGGTAAATGAGAGTCTCACCAGGCAAAAATCAGCCTGGGTCCCCTGGAAAAGAGAAGTTCTCTTTGGTTCTTGACCCCAGGAGCCTCCTGAGGCCATGGAGGGAAGGAACAGCTAAGGAAGAGAAACCTCTGAAACAAGTTTCCATCTGAAAAGAAAAAAACAAAAAAACATGGTTTTAGACTTTTGAAAATAAAGCATTAAAGGCAATGATTTTCTTTCATCATTGTTCTGAAATAACGTTTTAGCAGTCTCATTGTTGAAACATGACTTCCTATCGGTATCTCTGCCTGTTAATATTCTTCAATATCAGGACAACACAAGCAGACGGGGAAAGAGGGAACAAAAAGCACAGCAGTGCAGGGCCTCAGGGTCACAGGGTGAGTGAGAGGTGTCTAAAAATGCTCTGTGCTCCCCAGGCAGAGAGGTGGAGAGAGGTTCAGCAGACGACACCAGTGTGTGAAATCACCCAGGCCACAGAGGCCCACTGTGTCTTTGATCTGCTGTTAATATTCTCAGACGGACGAACAGTTCCCAGACTCAAAGAATGAGGACTGTGCTGAGTGAGAGAGATTCTTAATTCCAGCTCAGCTTGCAGATGCCAACGTCAGAGATGCCACTCACCATCTTCCACTGTATCTACAGTGAAGTGAAGTGAAAGTCGCTCAGTCATGTCCAACCCCGTGGACTAGACAGTCCATGAAATTCTCCAGGCCAGAAGACTGCAGTGGGTAGCCATTCCCTTCTCCAGGGCATCTTCCCAACCCAGGGATCAAACCCAGGTCTCCCACACTGGATTCTTTACCAGTTGAGTCACAAGGGAAGCCCAGGATACCGGGATGGATAGCCTGTATGTCCTCCAGTGGATCTTCCCAACCCAGGAATCAAACCGGGTCTCCTGTATTGCAGGAAGATCCTTCACCAACTGAGCTATCAGGGAAGCCTATCTACAGTAACAGCCTCAAATCTATTTTTATAAGACATTTTATTTTCTAATGTCAGTTTTACTACTTTAATAAGTAGAGTATCGCTACTGACAATAACTTTAACTTTTGTTAAATATAAAACACGCATTGTGTGAAAGCTGAATGACTAGAGACAAGACAGTTTTCTTATTTTCTCCTTTTAAAACTCTGCTTCATGCCTTTTCACTAAGATGGCATAAACCCCTTGAGGAGGGATATTTTTATGCTTTTCTTTTTTTTTTTTTGGTATAACAGAGTCTAACAAAAAGCAGATGCCCAATTAAAAAGAAACATTGTTTGTGAAATTAAACAAGAGCTTCACTGGTGGCTCAAGCAGTAAAGAATCTGCCTGCAGTGCAGGAGACCTGGGTTCGATCCCTGGGTTGGGGAGATCCCCTGGAGAAGGGAATGGTTACCCACTCCTGTATTCTGGCCTGGAGAGTTCCAAGGACAGAGAAGCCTGGCAGGCTACAGTCCATGGGGTTGCAAAGAGGAGGATGTGACTGAGTGACTTTCACTTTTCACTATCTAAGAAATATAATCTCCATCCGTATGAGTTGAAATATGTAACTCAGAGAAGCAATCCTAGGTGTTGTTTAGTTCCACCAACTCATATTATAAATGAGAAAATTGAGGCCTTAAGATGTGAAGTGCAAAATTTTCTAACTAAGGTGGCTTGGTTTGCCAATGACCAAGTATCTATCAATATTCTGAGTTTGTGTTGCTGGCACTAATTCCAGAATATTGAACCCTGATTTAGATTCCACACTGAAAAGAGAAATTGATGTTCGAAATTGTGTTCAGAAGGATAAAGGCTCTTGAGATAATCTCTTGCAATAATATTAAGATTATTAATATTAATGTAACAACAAATTGAATGCAACAAATTAATGTGACAACAAACTGAAATGTAAAACCTAGAGAAGAGGAGATGCAATGTCTGTCCTCAAACATTTGAAAGCTCATGTTATCTTAGTGCAATTAAGCTTATTATTGCTGGGAAGGCAAACCAGGACCTATCATTGATCTGAATGAGAACTGAGCTATAGTGTAACCAGTCTTCTCACAAAGCAATGACCTCCATGTTCTGAAACATTTTCCTATACAAGCTTGTCAAATGCCAGAAACAAATAGCTAACCGCTGCAGGCAGGCACTGTGCTATAGGATTTAAACACATCATATCCAGCTCTCAAAACAACACGTAAAGGCAGATATTATCCTCACTTTACAACTAAGAACTTGAGGCTCAGAGGTTAAGAAGCTTAGCCAAGGTCATAAAGCACTGGAACCATAAGGAAAGTCTGCAAAATCTTAGAGACCATTAAACAGTCGAGAAATATGAGGACCATAAATAGCTCCTGGGCTCTTCTGAATCAGTCTCACCAGGGTCCTATATCTGGGATTAAACCACAGCAGGAGGTAAATTCTAGTCAATGCCAATATTGACATTGAATCAATAGTAAGTGAATCTATAAAAGAACATTTTAAAAATCAAGTGGCAAACCCAGCATTCAAACCTAGATCTTTGAGATGCCAAAATCCTAAGTCTTTCCACTATTTTGTGTGGCTGCAAGGAGGTCTCATCCTTCATATTCCTGTTGGCTCGAAAATTCTTCAATTTTGACACTATATACCCAACCTAAAATATATAATACCTTTGCAAAAATGAAGAGAAAACCTGCCCCTCCTCACAAAAATAAAAGGACCCACATCACAAAAATAGGCTTTAAACACATCATATTCAGCTCTTATAACAACACATAAAGGTAGATATTATCTTCACTTTGTAGCTAAGCACATTGAGACTCTGAGGTTGAGAAGCTTAGCCAAGGTCATAAAGCACAAGAACCAAAAGGAAAGTCTGCAAATTTTCAGAGATCATTAAACAGTTGAGAAATACGAGGACCATAAACAGTTCCTGGGCTTCCCAGGTGGTGCTAGTGGTAAAGAACCTATCAATACAGTGGTAAAGAACTGCAGCAGACTCGAGAGATGTGGGTTTGATCCCTGGATTGGGAAGGTCCCCTGAAGAAGGAAATGGCAACCCGCTCCAGTATTCTTCTCTGGGAAATCCCATGGACAGAGAAGCCAGGCGGGCTACAGTCCGTGGGGTCGCAAAGAGTCAGACACGACTGAGCACATACACATATAGACATAATTACAGGGATTACTGCAGTTCAATGTGTATTATGAACAGATAACTCTGATTTCAGCATGAGTCCAAAGCAACAAGAGTTTGTTTTATTGAATCCCATTAGTCCAGCATTCTTATCTATTTATAAGGCTTTCAAATTAAACAGAAAAAAGTAGTTAAGGAAGTACTCTTGACTGTTTATAAACTTAATCTGCCTGTTAATAATTTATTTTTATTAATCACATTATCAGATTTCCCTTCACTGAACTGACAGAGGACATAAACTTTTGTGGTATCAGATTTCAGCCAGTATCTGTTGTTGACTCATCTTGGGGTAGCTCATGGGAGAAAAAGGCTTCAATAGCAATTACTTTTTGTTCAGTGACTCTGTTTTTTCTGGATAAAAGGATTTATTTTAATACCACAAAGAAGTCATTTATGGATTAACATTTGATTTTATCATAATAACCTGAGCCACTTCACTTTTCCTAAGGACTTTCCTAATGCACAGAAAATGCCTTGGTCGGTTTCTGATTATATTTAAACCTTTCCATACAGTTTTCAAGCAATCCTTGTATAGGAAATAGGATGACGTCACCTTATATCTCCTTTTCAAACATCAGTGAGGACTTTCCTAGTGGTCCAGTGGTTATGATCTGTTGCCAATGCAGAGGACACGGGTTCTATCCCACATGCCTCGGGGCAACTAAGCCTGTGAGCCGTGACTACTGAGCCTACACTCTAGAGCCTGGAAGCCACACCTACTGAAACCCACACATTCTAGAGCCTGTGCTCAACAACAAGAGAAGCCAATAAGAAGTCTGGACACCTCAAATAAAGAGAAGCCCTCCTCGCGCAGCCAGAGAAAGCCCGAATTCAGCATTGAAGACCAGTGCAGCCATAAATTATTAACTAATCAATTTTAAATATTTCAAACACCAGAGAAACCAGGAAATTAGCTTTAAGCCCAAACTTCTGGGGAAATTAGTGGAAGTTGTAGGTCTTGTTCCCACAAAAATTCATGTAGCACAGATATACAAAATCTTGGAAATAGTTCCATACAGTGCATTAGAAAATTTTCTTCTCATAAAATGAGGGGAAAAATCTTGAGTTGAATTTCCCTTTCCTGTCAACCAACATAGTGTCTCTACCTTATCCCCAAAAACCTAACATGAAGAAACTATAAAAATAGAATATGTAGGAAAATCATCTCTGATGGTCTGGACCACTCTTGGTTCACAAGTTGGCCCTATACACAGAGAGCAAGGAGAACTGAAGAAAAAGGCCAAGCTTTCCTGACTGGCAGGGAGCAGGCTGAATAAATACGGGAACTTAACCTTCCGGGTTGGTCTCAGGCGCCGCAAGCAGAGTCGGTCTCTGGGCTGCCCGCCAGAATCTCAAAAGTTTACAGAGGCCCTAAGAGGCTTCAGGAGAAGGAAATGGCAACCCACTCCAGCATTCTTGCCTAGAGAATCCCATGGACAGCGGAGCCTGGTGAGCTGCTGTCCATAGGGTCGCACAGAGTCGGACACAGTGAAGCGACTTAGCATGCATGCGTGCATTGGAGAAGGAAATGGCAACCCACTCCAGTGTTCTTGCCTGGAGAAGCCCAGGGACAGGGGAGCCTGGTGGGCTGCCGTCTATGGGGTCACACAGAGTCAGACTCGACTGAAGTGACTTAGCAGCAGCAGCAGCAAGAGGCTTCAGCCACCTTTTCAGGGCAGGTGGTCTCAGCAACACCCTCCTCTCTCCAGGCTGCCTTCTTCACAATGGCTCCCACTGCAGGAGCGCTGGGCCGAATGTATATTCCAAGGATGGGGAGGGATGGGGAGGTCCCATCGCCCAAAGGCAGCTCCCGCCGGATTCACCTGTTAGTCATGTATTCGCCAGGACCTCCTGCCAACAACCTAGCACCACCTGTAGCATCTTCATCTGATTTCTAAATAGGGCAACATAGCTGGTTGTGGGCTCCTGGTTTCCACTCTGAAGCTAGTACCTGTTTCCATGTAAGCGGTTTTAAGGAAGGAACTTATTCAATTTGTCCTCGAAATGGTTCCAAATGTCATAAGGTCCTCATTTGGTGTCTATTATTTCAAATCCTCTGATATGTTTCAGGAGGTCTATAACAGTGTAGTATCTGCCATATCAACTATACCAAAAAATCCTTTAAAAATTCTGCAGACTAACATTCCTGGTCAATGGCTGTGTGACAGAAGTCTCTGTATCTAGGAAGAGATGGGATTGATGAACTGTCAAACACCACCATCTTCCACAGGACCACAAAGTCAGCCCCTTCCTTGCAAAGATAACAGAATAAGTACTGATTACCGAGAAAGGGAATAAAAACATAAGAAGTTCTACAAACTCTTAAACATTGCTCTTGCCCTGATTGACTAATCATACTTATTACTTTGTAATGGTGTATTAGAAGATAAACCTTGCCTTTCAGGAGAAGGGAACATTGTAATTAGACATTATAATAGACAATTATCTCTATTTAACAAAAAAAAAAAAAAAAGAGTAAAGGGTGACCCTGGCCATAGGCTAGCAGTCAAGCTAAAAACAAAAATCAAGTTGTTGTTTGGCAGAAATAAACAAAACATTGTATAGCAATTATCCTCCAATTAATTTTTTTTAATTCTAAAAAGATGAAAACAAAGATCTGGACCATGAGACACCTCTTTTGACCTTTTTAAGCTAGGATAGAAGGTTTTAACACTGCTCAAACTTCAAAAGAAAAGAAAGACATCTCACTATCTGGGACTATTGGGACTACTGATTGTTACGTAATGTAATTGTAAGCATAAAATAAAAAAGGGACTTCCTTAGAAAACAGGCTTCCCTTGTGGCTCAGCTGATAAAGAATCCACCTGCAATGTGGGAGACCTGGGTTTGATCCCTGGGTTGGGAAGATCCCCTGGAGAAGGGAAATGATACCCACTCCAGTATTCTGGCCTGGAGACTTCCATGGACTGTATCGTCCATGCGGTGGCAAGAGTCAGACACAACTGAGCAACTTTCAGTCATTGGAAAACACTTGTTGCTTGGAACTTCATATCGTAAAAGGTTCATTGCTTTAAAAAAAAAAAAAATTGGACCAAATAATTAACTGTGTTCTGGCAAAGAGAAGGAAGTCTGACCAACCTCTGGTCTAAATATACTAAAATTCCTAGAGTAGAAGTATAGCCATAAACAAAAAAATACTTAATACCAGATGTGTAAACAAACAATCAAGGGAAAAGTTTACCTTTTATAATAACAGGATTACAACATAAATGTGAATCTTTAAAAATTAAAGAAAGTATTTAAAACTAGATTAAACTTTTTTTCTGCAATGCATGTTAAAGGAAATGTCCAATACAAGGACACCTCATTCTAAAGAAACTCAATTCCAGTATTTTAAAGCATTTAATATATTTTGACAGTAATGGAATCTAAACATATCAGTACATTACATAGGTACATTTTCCCACCTCCAAAGTGGTTTGTTTCATAGGCTGAATTTCTAAGAAAAAAAGAAAAAAAACCAAATGATAAATGGACAGTTTTAAAGTATTTTTAGAGAATCTCTGAATCAGTTAACTTATTCTTACTGCAAGTACTTAAAAAATGCTTAACCTAAAAAAAAAAAAAAAAATACTTAACCTGAGAAGCAGATAATAATAATTAAGAAGCAAAATAGCAGAAATGAAAAAAAAAAAAAAAGGATGTTTTAAAGAAGAAAACAGGTAAATATTTTATAAACATGCTATAGCACCCTTTGTGTTGAGATGTTTCCAACAGCATTATAGACCTGGGTCAAAGGTCATTTCTCAAGAAGTTCTTTAAATTTTCTTAGTAATTTTGACTATAATTAGGATAAGATGTTTCCAGGAGGATGGTAGTGGGAAAGCCTCATTGTCCAAATTGCTAACCTCTTTCCCACATGATTTCCTGGGTGTTAATATACTTTTCCATTCACTTGCTCTTAGAAATATAAAATAAGCACACTGTTAATTAACATTTCTATTCGTTATTGAAGCTCCAATGTACAATCAGAGCAACTTTTAAAGAATTTCAAATAATCTGTTTTCTCAAATTTCTGAGAGATTGAGGATTCTGAGGATTAAATTTTCTCTCTCTGCATACAAAAGTATAAAATGAAGCATATGGTTTAATAACTAACTAGATTCCTGAAGAAAGCTGTTTACAAACTGGGATGATGAGAGCCCCAGATTTCTAAGAAGTAAAGAAGGGACTATTCAAGGTGACAGAGGTGCAGACACTAAGGGCTAAGGCTCCCTTCCTGCTTCACTCCATCTCATAGCTACGTTTGATGCGTTGGGATCCCTCACAGCACTTTACCTGAAAGTGGAGTTGTGCTTTAGAGCAAAGGCAGTTTTCAAGAGAGGCACTAAATTATAGCTAGCCAGGTGACAATTTTCTAGGATGGAGAGAAATAAATGATGATGAAAGGAGAAACAAGGAGAGAAATGGAAAGGTTTAGTATAAATATGTAAACCTGAAAAAGGGACAGAGGGAATCCTGGCAAGTATGCAATAACCAATCACTTTCAGACTCTCTTTAGCATAAATATTTTTAAAATTTACTAGTTGAGTTATATAATCCCTTGGGTACATCACTCTGGTCTGGGAAACACATGTAGTCATATGCTAGTGTGTACATAAAGCCACAGGATAAATAAATGTCAGTTATTATTATTTCTAGAGCACCAGCATCATTTGAATTATATATTAAAACAAATTTGTATATATTATTGAATGAATTTAAAGTTCAAGTAAATTATAAGATAAAGTACTAGTCTTCTTGGAAACTTTATCCTTGCAGAGAGCCACTGGGATCTACACTCACAGGCCCCCAAGATGTGCATTTGCTCTTCACTCCCATTTGGAACACTTTTCATTGAAATGCACTAAATTACAGTGAAGTCCTGTCATAACGTACCCAATAACAATGCTAACTAGAAGACAAAGTGATTGACTATTGGCTCCCAACCCCTATTCTCAAAAGAGGCAGGATAATGTTCTTATCTTCTACAGTAGGGGGCAGGGAGAGAAGAGAGAAAGAAACGAATGTTCAGTGTATATGTATTTCTAATAACCAGTCTATTTCTATACAGCTGATACATGAAAAAAAAGTTTTTTCCCCTTTTTATCATATAACAACCAGAAAGCTGATCAAAAAGTATTGTTTTTCATTATTTTTGCAGTAATGAGATTGTGCATGTTATGCACTTGCAAATTTTTGGACCTTATTTATAGCATTATGGCAGGGTGTACTGTGCTTATTCTCCCTGGAACCATTATTGGTCAAGACAGAAATCTATCTAGATTGTAGTTATCTGGTCTATAAAATTCAAATTTGACTATACTAGGGATAATAATTATGAGAAACAAATGCTTCCCTGCCCCTCATGACCATGGCAAACATGAGCCTGGAAATAGTCTCAGATCCCTTCTGTGTTTTACAGGAAACCACAGCTGATCAAGGGCAGATAGATTGTACAATATTTGCTATATCTGGACTATATTATCCTCAAGTATTCTACAAACTAAATTTTATACTTAACACACCAGAGATGAGTCACAAACCTATAACCCTTCTAAGAAAAGCCAGTCAAATTGTATTTGTTTTTTTCTTTAATTGAATATACTTTGATGTATAACATTGTATGAATTTAAGGTGTACAACCGAGTTACTTTGATACACTTATATATGGTAATGCGATTGCTGTTGTAGCAATATGTAGCGCCTCATATTTTTTATATAGACTTTCTTTGGCTCTTGTCATGTGCAGGGATGCCAACCGGTCACCCTGGTCACAACAGATCATCAGGGTAGTGTGCATAAATCAAAAGTAATTGCATACAAGTTGGTTGCAAGGAAGATAACCACCTCTGAAACCTCTCTTTTGGAAATGAGTCTTCTGTCTTGGGAAATATTCATATTTCCCAAGAGATACATGCAGTGAAAGACTGTCAACCTAATATCAGGTTAGATCCCACATGATATAAAGTTAATCGATCATTCCTCTTCTCCATAACACTCTCCTGTATATCCTAGTCAAAAAAAAAAAAAAAAAAAGAACCAAGCCCCAGTGTAACAGGGACATTCAGGTCAGAAAAATTAAGTAACTTTCCTAAAGTTACACAGCATAGGAGTTAAGTAATGGCTTCCGGTTGTTTCTCATTTTATTTTACATGTTCAAAATTTAGATTTGAATACTGGAGTTTAAGGTTTCCCTCTATAGAAATGCAAATCAAAACTACAACGGGGCATCACCTCACTCAGGTCAGAACGGCCATCATAAAAATGTCAATGAATAATAAATACTGAAGAGAGTATGGAGAAAAGGGAACCCTCCAACACTGTTGATGAGAATATAAATTGGTGCAGCCACTTTGGGGAACAGTATGGAGGTTCCTTAAAAAACTGAAAGTAGAATTACCATATGATTCAGCAATCCCACTCCTGGGCATATATCTGGAGACAGCTCTAATTTGAAAATATGCATGTCCCTCAGTGTTCACAGCAGCATTATTTACAATAGCCAAGACATGGAAGCTGTGAGGCTGCCAGGGTTAATACCATGACGGGTGGCCTGGACCTAAGTTTTAGCTTCCCCCGAAATGGTAAGATTCCCTACCCCCATCAGGTAACCTGGAGCCAGCCAATCAATATGCGCCCAGTAAGAACAAAGGGAGAGCTGAAAAGCCCGCGAACGCCCAGGTTTGAAAAAAGCCCGCGAAAGTCTGTACCAATAGAATTGCTTTGCAAACATGTAACCAATCCGCTTAAGCCAGCTACTAACCGCTTTTGCATATCTCATAAATTTGTGTAACGAGCTTGAGCTCGGCGCTTTCTGACCCTGCACCACTGTGATGTTTGTGGCAGAAAGCCCTGGCTCGAGACAGTAATAAACTTCCCTTTTTTGCGAGTTGCATTGTCTTGGAAGCCTTCTCTCTCTTCCCGCTCGGGGATTCGGACATCGGGCATAACAGAAGCAACCTAAATGTCCATTGACAGATGAATGGATAAAAGAAGATGTGGTACATATACACAATGGAATACTAAGCCGCACGTGCGCGCACACACACACACACACACACACACACAAAATTAAATAATGCCATTTGCAGCAACAAGCATGGACCTAGAGATAATCACACTAGGTAAAGTAAGTCAGAGAAAGACAAATATCATATATCACTTATATGCAGAATCTTTAAAAATGACATAAATGAATTTATTTACAAATCAGAAATAGACTCACAGACATGGAAAACAAACATTGTTACCAAAGTGGAAAGGGAGGTGGGGGATAAATTAGGAGTTTGGATTAACATATATCCACTGCTGCTACTGCTGCTAAGTCACTTCAGACGTGTCCAACCCTGTGTGACCCCAGAGACAGCAGCCCACCAGGCTCCTCTGTCCCTGGGATTCTCCAGGCAAGAATACTGGAGTGGGTTGCCATTTCCTTCTCCAATGCATGAAAGTGAAAATGAAGTCGCTCAGTCATGTCTGACTCTTTGCCACCCCACGGACTGCAGCCTACCAGACTCCTCCATCCATGGGATTTTCCAGGCAAGAGTACTGGAGTGGGTTGCCATTTCCTTCTCCAATATATCCACTACTACATATAAAATAATGAACAAGGATCTACTATACAGCACAGGAAATTATATTCAGTGTCTGTAACAACCTATAATAGAAAAGAATCTGAAAAAGAATACCTATATTCTTTTTCATATCCTGAAAACTGAACTGCTTTGCTATACATTGATATTGGCTCTCTTTAGAGTTTTTTGTGAGGATTAGAACGTAGCTGTATAAAGCAGCACCTGACACTTGCCCAGCATTTTAAATGTAGCCATCTGTAGTGGGTCAGTCTGAGGAGGATGTGGGTGTGTAAGAGGGAAGGAGTGAAAGACTGACCTTGAGATTTGTCAGATGAAAGACTGTGGGCATGGGAACACTGCTAATCATGATAGGAAACATTCATTTCCTTTGCGTAACTTTATCTCAAAGTAAAAACAACATTAAAGGAACTATCAGAGAATAGAAATGTTTAAGCTTTAAGAGACTTCCAGAAACCATCCACCCATATCTCTACCCTTATACAGGCAAGCAATTCAAAATAAATAGTTATCTCTTTTCTTCTTTAAAGCAACTGGGGAAAGAAAATACGTAACCTTCCTGAACATTCCATTTCAGTATTTGATCCCTTTGCGTTCCCAAAAATCTTCGTTAGATCCAACTGAAATCTCTCTTGCCTTAGTGTAAGCCCTTTTCATCTTATTCTGTCCTTCACTGACAGAAAATGTGTTCTTGTGTGTGTGTGTGACTAAAACTCTTCCTAGATGGTAATTACCTCAGCCTTCTTTTCCAAAAGCAAACATATCTCCATTGCTTCCATTTTTTTCATAGCATCAGTTTCCAGCTCATTATTCATCCTTCTCATTCTTTCCTGACCGTTTTTTCCCTTTTGCTACAGCTATGTTTTCTTTTTTTTTTACAAAAGATGAAAACTATGAGAATCATTTTCTTGCCTTGATAAACTGAATTTCTTACCTTTGAACTGATTGACTTCTTCATCTGCCCTACCAAACAGAGCAAAACGAATGTTTAACCCAGAGGTTTCACACCCTGGGAAGCTTGAATTTTGAATAATTAGCTGTTAAATTACCTTTGTGCAGAAAGAGGGAGAATGTTTGGCAGTGTCTTTTTAAATGTTTCCCTCAGACTATTCACATGCTAATCATAATGAAACCTTGAGACACTGAAACAATGCTGAAGACATTTAGAGGTGCATAAAGATTAAGCGCTAAAATAAAATTCTTGTTTTAAATCTGGGAAGTCTGTAATGACCTCACATTTTTACTGTTCCTTAAGAAATAAACACTGACTTGAATACAAAACAAAACAATTGAAGCTGAAAATTTTAAACTGCAGGTTGGCAACTGCTACCTCTAGAAAAGGCCAAGAGAGCTGGGGGTTGCAGGGTCACCCTGGATGTGGGCAGAGGTTCTAGGCACTTTCACTCTGACAAGAGGTCAGGACCCTAGGGCAAGGTCAAACAGCCTTCAGCTAAAAGGAAACTGACTGAGGGATAAAACCTTTTATAAGTACAGTTAGACAACAAAGGGAATAACAGTACTCAATAACTGTGCTCCCCAAAGACCCACTAAAAGAAAATGGAATAAAGAAACTAAGATGTTTCTCCGAACAAACTTAATTAAAGTTTTTCTCAAAGGTTGGTCTGATTTTTGTTTTTTGGTGGGGGTTTGGGGGTGCGTGGGATGGGGGCTGCATCGTGAAGGAAAGAAGAGTGGAGTTCTCATAAAATCTGAAATCTGCTTTTTTTTTTTCAATCTTTCACCTGGGGCTTTAAAAAAAAGTTGTTTTTTTATATATCCTCTCCAATCTTTGCTTCTAGCAGGCATAGTTCTCATTAAATCTTTTTTTACCCCCCCAAAAAAACCTTTCCTTTGACTGATGGCTTTTGTTTAATGCTTAATCTGGTTTTTCTTGTAATTGAATGGCGGTGCGTCCAATACACCCTTTGCCGTTGCAATGAATCACCATTTCCTGCATCTCCTTAATGCAGTTAAGGGATGTCAGAATTATCTCAGGGGTGGCAGGTTTTCCTTATCTTAGGATGATAGCAATGTCTCCAGTGAAGAGAACACCTCATTGCTGTTTATAAAGACTCCTCTGCAATATTCAAATCACTCTGAATTTAAAGAGTAAGAAAGGCCTTTCAAAGAAAAAGAAATGGCTAGAAATTATTACTGGAGTCAGGCACTAAAAGTGCAGAACTTAGTCATTAGATGACCCAGGGATCTACAAGAACTCTCACAGAGATCTGAGCTTCTGAGTAGCAAGACCGTCTGTGGAGCCGACTATGGTACATGCAAGGAGTTCTCCTGCAAGAGAGCCAGATTTGTGACAGTAGAAATGGCACCTTGGAGAAAGCTATTTGTTGCCTGTTTTTTCACTAAGAAAGTCAAAAAGGTTGAAGTAGAAGCTTTCTGAGGACGCCTTTCTAAGCTGCAATGCCCGCCCCCCCCCCCCACACACACACACATACACATGTACCATGTCAGAGTTCACCTTCTCATAAGCCTCCACTGGCCTTGAAACAAGAGGGAAAACCACCCAGAGCCCTCTCTGGGTAAACAATTGAGATCAGCAGGATTCAGGGCTTTCTCTTTGTGATTCCTTCCCTTCGCAAGCTCTTTGGAGCACCCAGTGAACATCTTGCTGATCTTCTCTGCAATCAAGTTCAAAATGAGCTAGACATCAAGCATCCTTTATTTTGGCTCACTAGATGGATTTTACTTTAGACGGAAATAAATATCCTGAATGACCTCTGTCGTGGTCCGGGTGCGGATTGGAAAAGAATTTCCAGACATGAGACAGAATGAGAGGGAAATAAAGTTTATTAGAGTGGGAGAGGCTGTTAGAACAGTGGGCCAGCTCAAGGGAGAACCAACATTGAACAGGGGCCCTTAGTCCTTTTATACCCAGGGTACAAGGAGTGGGACAGGGGTCTTGTGGGTCATTTGCTGGTTGGATGAGGCTGGCTGGAGGGAAGAGTGAGGCAGATACCTTCTCCCTGTGGGGTAGGAGGGGAGACAGGTTACACTGCTCAGGAGGACCTGAAATTCATTAACAGTTACAACATGGGGGAGGGAAGGACGATTAAGGGCCTGGTTTTTCCTTCCTGCATTCCAAGACCCTCCTTGGTTTTATCTGCTCTTTCGTCCTTGAGTCACCACAACCTCTTCCATGCATTTCTGTTTTTTTATGTCTTTGTAAGCTCCGGGAGTTGGTGATGGACAGGGAGGCCTGGCATACTGCCATGGGGTCACAAATAGTCAGACATGACTGAGGTGACTGGACTGGACTGAACTGATGTCTTTGACACAAAAATAGACACTGAAAATTTTTGGCTCAAGGAGCCCCCTTGCTTTCCCTGAAATGTTATTCTACTTTCTGATACTGGATTCTGTCATGGATAAGAAGCCAGAAAAGACACTTGTCTAAATGGTATCATGCTCTCCTAAGACAAAGCTACCCAGTTGCCCAGCTGGAGCTCATGAGCACCCCTTTCCCATCCCCACCTGTGGTGTTCAGTCATGTCTGACTCTTTGCGGCCCCATGGACTGTAGCCTGCCAGGGCTCCTCAGTCCATGGCATTTTTCCAGGCAAGAATACAGGAGTGGGTTGCCATTTCCTTCTCCAGGGGATCTTCTTGACCCAGGGATTGAACCCATGTCTCTTGCATCTCCTGCATTGGCAGGTGGATACTTTACCATTAGCGCCACCTGGGAAGCCCCAACCCAGGTATTCCTGAAAGGCCAGGGAAGTGTCTTATCATTCTCTTATTTCCAACTGGAAGAAGTAAGCCCCTGGACCCTGTAAAAAGAATTTTCCCTGCGAAATTAATGTTATTGAGAGATGGCAGCTATCAATTACCTTAAGCTCACCTTAGCTCAACTAAGCTGACCTTTCGTGTGTTTATTTAGCTCAGATGTGTCTCTACTCAGAAAGCTCAAGACATATTTGTTTTGTACCTAGAATAAAGGTTAAATATATATAATCACTGAGCATTTCCTAGGCCCCAAGGTACAGGAGAAACTCATTAGATCCACTGGACAGAGTGTTCTCTAGGATAGTAATTACCGACTATTTCACTGCTAAGACTATCCTTGTCATTTCCTTCTGTAGACCACATGATTTGAAAAATTTTGTCTACAAACAGGCACATATTAAGGAATAATTTATTTTCTCTTTTCATTAATCTAATAGATGCAGCTGTCAGTAGTCAGAACTCTGGATAGATTGAGATAAATATATTACAACAATGGATTTATATAATCCCAGCCCAAAGCAAAGAATCTTAACATTTTAATTAGTCTGTTAATGCTATTATGAATAAATGTGTCATTTCTATTTTATTTTTAGAGACTTCAAAAATAGCTCATAGATCCTCATTACCATCCTGGGAGCTACTAGACGAGGACAAAGCTCCCAGACCCTCCATCCCTCTTTTATTACCTTCATTCCTCAGTATTTCTCTTTTCTAGTGCCAGATTGTGAAATACCAGTGAAACATTCTGGCCCATCAAACTATTAATGCCTTACCCATGTCGTTCTCTAATACTTCATGTCTTCATTCCTGCTTCCCAATAAAGTATTAACATGGGTTCCTAAGGTGGTAACACCCCTCATCCCTAGCTTGGCCCTGATGCCCCTGTACTTCTAAACCACCCTCACAGATAGTGATGTCTGTAAACTAGCCTTGCAGGTATGTATTTTCATGGGAATGTCCAAGTACTTCAGTTTGGTTGAAATGCATCTTTGTATAATAAGGCTGTGTTAATTCAGTGGTGGAAATTCAACTGCTTCCAAGAATAAAGTAGTTGGCTTAAGACTTTTTTTTCTTTCTTTTATTTAAGTAATTGTGGGCCGTGGAGGGGAGCATTATACAAACAAAACGTCACTTAATTAATTGTACCCTATACATTTCAAATGGTTTGACTTGGGACTGTGGACTCACAATCTGACAAAGCCATCAAAGAAGGGGTAATGCCTAATGCTACCTTATAAACTCCAACTTGCTGTCGTTCAGTCCCTAAACCATGTCCAACTCTGCAACCCCATGGACTGCAGCATGCCAGGCTTCCCTGTCCTTCACTATCTCACGGAGTTTGCTCAGATTCATGTCTATCAAGTTGGTGATGCCATCCAACCATCTCATCCTCTGCCGTCCTCTTCTCCTTTTGCCTTCAATCTTTTCCAGCATCAGGGTCCCAGCATCAGGCATCCAAATATTCTACTTAAAAACAAACAAACAAAAAGACTTTGTTCTATCCCTAGAGAAATATTTGTAGCACAAATTTAGTCTGTGTGTGGTGTTTTCTTTAAAATACTGTTGTCTGTCATAAAATACAGGGGGGCTAGAATGGCTGGCCACATTGGAGTGACACTGACATACCCACTGCCTGGCAACCAGCCTAGAATTGCCTCACTCTTTAACCAGGAATGGGGATTTGCTGCTTTAAGCAAAAAAGATTTCAAGTGATATGCCCAGGATTATCTGCATCCTATCCATTATTATTTTCCCTGTGAATTATATCAGTGGCTTTAGCCAGATCTTAATGCCTTCCCTCCACTTGCCTGGGTTCAGTGAGAGAAGTCACGCTACACCTGATCACTCTGCAACCTCCCTAATGCTCACCAGGTTTGCTGGAATAGTCCTTCATCAACAAGCTAAAGAAGCCAGGCCTCTGACTAGGCACTGTGCATGTCCCTAATCAGCATAAGACATGTCTCTTAGAAATAGGAAATGAAAGACAAAGCAAATGAATTATGATCCCTTATGTGACTCAGAGGAAAAGAGGCTCTGTTGAGGTTTTAGAGGAATAACATCTTGCATCAGCACATCCTCACCGAGACAGGGAGCCTTTCCAGTGTTCAGGGTCTGTTACCTTAGTTCTCTAAAGCCTATCAATTGAAAGAAGCGGTAATGTGTCATGAAATTATAGCCAAAAGTAATTGTATGGTCGTTTCATGACAGTGAATCTCCCTTTAAGACTTTTACACCCATTCATGAGAGCAGGTCATGACAGGCAGGTATGTTTCTCTCCCAACAGAATAACGTGGCGCCAAGAGGCTATTTTTCTTGAGCTACCACTGAACTAAGCACTTATTGGTGAGACGTCCAGCTTTCTGGGCTGGCCAGCAGGAACAGACTCCACCACAGGTCTGCGAGAGGGGCATAACTAGCGCCATGACAGGCATCCTGAACTATGAGTAAGCTTAAGTTTCAGTTTCTCCTGAGGGTGGGGTAATTATCTGCCCTCAACAGGCCACCAGAGACCAGCCAACCAGCACGCGCCCAGTAAAACCTCCGGGAGAGTCCCCTGCTCGCGAAAATTTTAAAGTGTGTTTGACCAATGAAATTGCTTCGTAAACATGTAAACAATCTGCTTATGATAACTACCCACTGCTTATGTTTGAAATCAAGCACCCTATAAATGTGTGTGGAAACTGGGGCTCATGGCTCTCTGACTTTGCACCACTGTGTTGGTTGCAGCAGGAGCCCTGACTCGAGTCAGTAATAAATTTCCCTTCCTTTGCGTGTTGCATTGTCATGGAGGTCTTCTCTTTTCCTGCTGGGGGATTCGGACATCGGGCATAACAAGGTCCTGCTGTTTATTCACTCTCGTTGGTCAAATGTCAACACATCACTGTTTGGCCTGCAACACTAAACTGTTCATCCCCTAGAATGTGGAGAAACTGAAGGTCAGAGGCTCCTATGCCAGGACACCAACTTCAAGTCAAAACTTCCTGCCCACAACATGATGTGGCTCCTCCTGGAGGCCTGTATATCCGTCTCTGTCATAGTTCTGAACCGCCAATGGCTTTTAACTACCTTCCAAGGAACATGTCCTGACACTGATCCTTGTTTGTCTTTTGGGTCATAAGATCTAATCTGCTCATCCAGTCCTAGCCCCCTGTAATCTCAGGAGCCCTACAGTGGTATATCTTGTCTTTTTTTCAGGTTTGGACCGGTATGATCAATTACCCCTCAGGAGCCCAGACCAATACAATGGACCTCACTTACCCTCCTGGAGAGCTAAGGTCACATCTCCTGTGTGCTGAAGATTTGCCTAAAGGAACATTAATTCCTCACCCCTAGAGTTAACTGAAATGATCACAGTATTTTTTTACCAGGCAGTTCTATGATATATATATCCATTCCTCTTCGAATTAGAGTTTCCTTAAGGCAGACACCATGTGTTTTTAGCCACAGTTACCTGGAAATCCCCTTCTTAAAGTGAGAATTCTGGAGACACTGGTTGAATTTAACTGAAACAAACACTTCAGATATTATATATTTTTTAAAAAGGCTTCAGGGACTTCCCTGGTGGTCCAGTGGTTAAGACTCCACCTTCCAACACAGGTGGGAAGAATTTGGAGAGAATCCTATTTATTGCTTTAAGTGAAAAAGATTTCACCAGTTCAATCCCAGGTCCAGGAGTTAAGATCATACATGCCTCAAGGCCAAAAAAGCAGAAACTAAAACAGAATCAATATTGTAACAAATTCAAGAGACTTTAAAAATGGTCCACGTGAAAAAAAAAATCTTTTAAGAAAATAATAATAATAATTTTACGAAAGGTTTCCCTGGGTCCGGTTGGACTTGCTACTGTGTGAAGGAACTTGAGTGATTTAGTGCACAGTTCCCCAGGTGTGTTAGGCCAGGGATGCGGTAGGGAAGCAGAAATGGAGTTGTCAGTCTCCCGCAGTCCTCCTCACCCCACTCGCCATGTCTTCTATAGCCCCTTTGAGAACCTCTGCATGAGAGATGTCACTGAAGGTGGCATGCTGCCTGCACATTAAAGTGAGAGAAAGCAGGAAGGGTTTGGGAATCCCCCACGTAGTGACGGATAACCTTAAAGAGCTTGCAGTAGCAGCATCCATGTACCAGGAGACAGGATGTTGAGTGACAATGGAATTTATCAGCAGCCTGTGAATGTTGAAATGAAATAGGACAGGTAGTGAAGAACTAAGACAGACAATGTAACCCACCATGAAAACACGGAGCCTGGCAGCCGGGAGTCACTGCATCCAGCAGCTGGCTGCAGACTAAGGTGCAGCCCTAAGCACTGCTTAGGGAATTGTAACTAAGCAGGCAGATCTCTGCAAGGCAATGATGGTATTATCTGCCTTAACTGTGCATAAACACGAATGAAATACCAGGACCTGCTCCCTGACGCAGAGGGAGCAAACCTCAAGGAAAGAGAGGACCTCATACTCCTCTTGGGGGACGTGGAAAGTCCAGCCGTGGGTATATGACCCTGCCTCCTGACATGCATCCTAAAGACCTGAAGAACAATCCAGACTTCTCTGCATACACTAACTCCCCAAAATACTGAGAACCTCAGGCAACAGGGCTCAGCTCCTCCAGGAATCTTCCTGAGGTGCACATGACTATATCAGCACGTGCACACACATGCACACACACTCACAGGCCTCTGCACACACAGTCAGGACCAGATGTTCCCTTCTGTGCTCCCGTTACTTTCTACCAACAGTTATAAGTGCCCAGAGGTTGCCATAATGAACTCACAGCACTCCTAACAGAATGGCTACAATAAAAACTAGTGACAACACCAAATGCTGGTGACGATCTAGAGAAACTGCATACATTGCTGGTGGGAATACAGCCACTTTGGGAGAGAGTTCAGCAATTTCTAAAAAAGAAAGAATTAAATGTGGACCTTTATCATAGGAACCAACAATTGCACTCTTGGACATTCATCCCAAAAGAATGAAAACTTCCCCACACAAAAGCTCAAACAAAAATGTTCATAGCAGCATCTTAGCAGCCAAAAACTAGAATCAGCTCAGACATCCTTCAACAAATAAATAGTCTAAAATCACAGAAACATGCCATAGAATACTATTCAGCAATAAAGAGGAACAAATCACTGATAAATACAGCAAGTTGGATGACTCTCTAGGGAATTTTACTAAATGAAAAAAGCAACTCCAGAAGATGACATTCTGTATGACTACATTATACTCTTTTGAAATGATGAAATTTCAAAAATCATGGACAGATTAGTGGTCACCAAGGGTTAGAGACAGGGCAGAGGTGAGATAGGAGAGAGGCAAGTGTGATTATCGAAGAGACACAGAGGGACCCTAAGGTGTGGAACAGTTCAGAATCTTGACTGTGGGGTGGATAAATGCATCTATACAGGAGGTAAAAATTATATACATCTTAATGCACACATTTACATACACATACGAACACAAGCACGAGTAAAACTGATAAAGATCAGTGGATTGTACCCATGTCAGCATTCTCATCATGATATCGTACTATTATTTTGCAAACTGTTGTAATTGAGGGAAAATGGACAAAGTGTACAAGGGATCTCTATTTTATACTTTACAACTGCATATGAATCTTCAACTACATCAATGAGAGAGATAGAATGAGAGAGAGACTGACTGAAAAGAGAATAACAACAAATTGCAACATGTCCCCTTGTTTGAGTTTGCTTTAGGCTATAAATGAAACTTTGGGGACTTCTGGGGTGGTGCAGGGGTTAAGAACTTGCCTGCCAATGCAGGGGACATGGGTTCCATCCCTCGTTCAGGAAGATCCCACACACCATGGATCAAGTAAGCCCACTAAGCAGTGTGTCAGAACTACTGAGCCTGCGCTCTAGAGCCCATGCTCCGCAACTAGAGAAGCCACCACATCGAGAAACCTGAGCACCACAAAGAAGAGTAGCCCCCACTCACAGCAGCTGGAGAAAGCCTGCGTGCAGCAACAAAGACCCAGTGTAGCCGAAAATAAATAAATTTTAAAAAAGAAGAAACTCTGGAGAAACTGGGAAAATGTGAATATGGACAAGATGCTAGTTCAGTTCAGTTAAGTTCAGTCACTCAGGCATGTCCAATTCTTTGGGACCCCATGAATCGCAGCATGCCAGGCCTCCTGTCCATCACCAACTCCCAGAGTTTTTCTCAAACCCACGTCCATCGAGTTGGTGATGCCATCCAACCATCTCATCCTCTGTCGTCCCCTTCTCCTCCTGCCCCCAATCCCTCCCAGCATCAGGGCTTTTTCCAATGAGTCAACTCTTCGCACTAGGCGGCCAAAGTACTGGAGTTTCAGCTTCAGCATCAGTCCTTCCAATGAACACCCAGGACTGATCTCCTTTAAGATGGACTGGTTGGATCTCCTTGCAGTCCAAGGGACTCTCAAGAGTCTTCTCCAACACCATAGTTCAAAAGCATCAATTTTTCTTGATATTGGTAGTGACTGTTAAATTATTTGAGGTGATAATGGTATAGTTCTTAGAAGGTAGATGCTCATATTTTGAGATGAAGTGACATGAGTCTAAAATTTCCTTTTGAATGTGTGTGCATGCATGTACAGGTATACATGTGTAGATATATAAATAGCATTATTCACGTAACACTTTTATATTTTTAACTGCTCATTTTTAAAAGTTGGATAAAAGTTGAAAGTGTTGTTGAAATAATTATGGCCAAAGAAATAATCAGAAATGGGGTCCAAGATTAATATGACAAGGATCATCTATGTTCACTATTATTTATAATAGCAAAAAGAAAATGGAAACAGTTGGAATATTAAGTATCTAGAATGTGAGCTCTGGAGAAGGAAATGGCAACCCACTCCAGTATTCTTGCCTAGAGAATCCTGCAGACAGAGGAGCCTGGTGGGCTGCTGTCCATAGGGTCGCACCGAGTCGGACACGACTGAAGCGACTTAGCAGCAGCAGCAGCAGAATGTGAGCTCTAGGAAGGCACAGACTTTGTCTGGGTCCCTGAAGTATCCCCAGTACCCAGGACATTGCCTGAATAAAGTTGTTGTCTAGTTGTCAAGTTGTGTCCAACTTTTTGTGACCCCATGGACTGTAGCCTGACAGGTTCCTCTGTCTGTGGGATTTCTCAGGCAAGAATACTGAAGTGGGTTGTTATTTCCTTCTGCAAGGTATCTTCCCAACCCAGGGATTGAACCCAGTATCTCCTGCATTGACAGGCGGAGTGTTTATCACTGAACTACCAGGCACAAAGTAGAAACTCAGTAACAGTTAATCGAATGAATAAATGTGTAACATTAAGATAAATCATCTTGTTGCTCTATAACAAAATATTAGCAAACTTTTAAAAACTGTTTTTAGACAATATATAGTAATCAACAACATGGGGAAATGCCCAACTTAAAGCAGTTCATTAAATTCTGTCTAACTCCAAATGCTAAAGATAAATGAATGGGTGGAAGACAAAAGGACAGCTTAGTAAGTCATGAAGAGGGGCTATTCCTTGGTGTAAGGCTATGAGGGGTTTTGATTTCTTATAATACTTTTTTTGTCTTCTAAGTTACCATAAAAGTTTTATATTATTTTTTAAATCAGAAAAAATTGAGTAAAAATGTTTTTAAAACCTTGAAATCCAGTAGATAGGGCTCAGTCCTATCTCATTTACCATCAAACGTGGACACTCTTGTATCTGTGTAGCCCTGGATTTGACACAAAATTCTTTCCCCCATATCATGCTGCTGCAGCTGCTGCTAAGTCACTTCAGTCGTGTCCGACTCTGTGCGACACCATAGACAGTAGCCCACCAGGCTCCTCGGTCCATGGGATTCTCCAGGCAAGAATACTGGAGTGGGTTGCCATTGCCTTCTCCATGTTGATCTGGATCTAAAAGTCAGGCTTCCACCTTAACTTCCTACCTAACACTCCCGTTCTGAGGACACTGTCTCAGGACCTAATAACTGAAAGTGCTGGTACCCTGTTTGGCTCCTTTTAGCCATCCTTCCCTTAAAAAATGACCCTGTTTTCCACGCCTCTCATCGTCCACCTCCACAGACATCAGTGAATGAATGCTCTCCTGACACTGACTGGTCTCTGGATCTCCTCTCTACTATGCCCTGATTGGATTAGTTCTCTTAGAAACAATGGTTGCTTTAATCAGCCTGAGCTCATTTATCCTTTTAACCAGTCCTAGATGACTGGTTTTCCTCTTGGGGCCATCCTCTGTGGCTCGCTCTCTTCCAGCCTGATTTCCTCATCAATGCCCTCTGTTAACTAGATGGGGAGACAGTGGAAACAGTGTCAGACTTCATCTTTTGGGGCTCCAAAATCACTGCAGATGGTGATTGCAGCCATGAAATTAAAAGACACTTACTCCTTGGAAGGAAAGTTATGACCAACCTAGATAGCATATTAAAAAGCAGAGACATTATTTTGCCAGCAAAGGTCCGTCTGGTCAAGGCTATGGTTTTTCCAGTGGTCATGTATGGATGTGAGAGTTGGACTATGAAGAAAGCTGAGCGCTGAAAAATTGATGCTTTTGAACTGTGGTGTTGGAGAAGACTCTTGAGAGTCCCTTGGAGTGCAAGGAGATCCAACCAGTCCATCCTAAAGGAAATCAGTCCTAGGTGTTCATTGGAAGGACTGATGCTGAAGCTGAAACTCCAGTACTTTGGCTACCTCATGAGAAGAGTTGACTCATTGGAAAAGACCCTGATGCTGGGAGGGATTGGGGGTAGGAGGAGAAGGGGACGACAGAGGATGATATGGCTGGATGCCATCACCAACTTGATGGGCATGAGTTTGAGTAAACTCCGGGAACTGGTGATGGACAGGGGGCCTGGCGTGCTGCAATTCATGGGGTTGCAAAGAGTCGGACATGACTGAGCGACTGAACTGAACTGAACTGAAAGTTCTCCAATGGTTCCTGTGAATATTCATCCTCTTTAGGACATGACAGCTGTATGGGCAGAATTATATCAGCAGGACCAAAATAGTTCATCTGTCTCCTCACCGAAAGTCTTTTATCCTAATTTTTTTACCTGACAACAATAAGATGGCTCTGAGAATAACACAGACTGTGATTCTCATTCACCTCATGCCTATCAAAGAGATAGGACTTAGGTTCAATGTCAAGTCAGCAGGTCTCTAAGAGCAATGAGGTATTGTCAATTATGTGGAGAGTTCAGATGACCTTTTATTGGGCTCTTTGAACAACAAAAGCCAAGGGGGAAATTTTAGGAGATAATTAAACTCATCGGAGCTAAAGGAAGATGATTATATGTGAAACTAAAAGTCCTCTTTAATCATTACTTTGCGTGACAAGAAATAGGGACAGAGTAAAAGTGTCCTAAAATAAATGTATGGATAGAGAAATTGTTGATGCTGTTGAGGTGAGATGATGCTGTTCTTTAAAAGTTTTTAGAACTGGATAAATGTTAGTTTATAATGAGTTTCAGTGATAAAGTGTTCACTAAAGTTCTATCTACCTGCCTTTCAGACATTATCAGAAAGCGTTTTCCTCAGACTAAGGGGGAATCAAAAGTGACAAGCCTTTATCTGTTACATAAAGTTCCAGGGCCATTTTGGAAGAGAGAAAGGAACAGTATTAGCAGGATGGATTGAATATAATGAAATATTAAATTGCCACCAATATATAGAAGACAGTGTGATAAACAAACCTTAAGTCACAAGCTAATGTTCTTTTTTCTAGAACAACATACCATATCAGAGACAGGCAGGAAAATAAGCTTTTTATCCTCACAAACCCATGTCAAGAAACTTAACTATTCACTTGCCTGAGACAGCCCACATTTAAAATAAGGAGCTAGTTTATCCTCGCTTGCCTGAAATGTGCTGCTGCTGAGGATCAAGGGAGCAATCTGGTTCAAACCCTTTCTCAGAGCCTCTGATGCTAAGCTTGCCGTCCTGTGGCAGCCACAGCTGATGGAATCTGAGGAAGCAGAGTCAGGTAAACTGCAGCTCCAGCCCTTGATCCTGATCTCAGAGCCACAGGGCTAGGAAGAGTACACTTCACCTACCCTCCTAACCAGTTTCTCTTTTGACAAAATCATAATTGTGTATGTGTTTGAGAAGACTCTTGAGAGTCCCTTGGAGTGCAAGGAGATCCAACCAGTCCATCCTAAAGGAGATCAGTCCTGGGTGTTCATTGGAAGGACTGATGGCTGAAGCTGAAACTCCAATACTTTGGCCACCTCATGTGAAGAGTTGACTCATTGGAAAAGACCCTGATGCTGGGAGGGATTGGGGGCAGGAGGAAAAGGGGATGACAGAGGATGAGATGGTTGGATAGCATCACCAACTCGATGGACCTGAGTTTGAGTAAACTCCGGGAATTGGTGATGGACAGGGGGCCTGGTGTGCTGCGATTCATGGGGTTGCAAAGAGTCGGACACTTGCAAAGAGCGACTGAACTGAGCTGAACTTAATTGTATGTGAACTTGCACAATTCAATTCTATTCAACATGGGAAGAGTTAATTATATTTAAGAAACAAGTTTACTTACTCCAGCTGCTGAGATATTGTTTCCAGATGCATGGATAAGAAGCATTCCTGTTACAGACAGTGCAAGAAAATGAAGAGCTAGTTCTGTGCCAGTGAATGGGCACCCCTCAGCACTCTGTCTTCACTTACGTCACCTGCCTCCATGATGCTATTTCCCAGTAGAAGGGCTCCATAGAATCAATGAGGTAGAACAACTTTTCATTACAGGAGACTATACATTGCAGGACATTTAGCATCTGTGGACCCACACCAAATAAATGCTAGTACTTTTCTCAGGCACAGTGACAATCCAAAAGCCCCTGGACATTTCAGAACACCCAGAGGGCAATCTGACCCCAGCTGAGAGCCATTATCCACTGGTGAATAATGGGGCTCATATAGTGTATTCTAGACCTAGCGATTTGGTCTCTGTGCCTGATTTTTAAAATAAATATAAACTTGTTTGTTTCAAAATACAATGAGAAGTAATACCAAATTAAAATGCAAAGCGAATTTGAAATATACATGAGTGCTTTGTTTCATATGAGTTGAAATTCAACAATCTAAATTTGTTGACTTCTTTTCCTCCCTCTAGGAGAAGGCTTCAGTCACCCAAGTGTTGATTTTATCACCCAACAGCTGTCTCAGACTTTTCAATTTTTAAATTTTTTCAGCTTTATTAGAGTACAATTGACAAAAGAAATTGTATATTTGAGGTATGCAACTTGATGTTTTGAAATATGTATGCACTGTGAAATAATCACCACAATCGAGCTAGTTGATATATCTATCATCTCATATAATCACCATTTTTTACATGCACTATAAGAACACTTAAGATCTCACAAATTTGAAGTATACAACACAGTATTGTTGACTAAACTCATGTTACTGAACACTGGATCTTCAGAACTTATCCATCTCATAACTGAAACTTTGTGCCCTTTGACCAACATCTCCCATTTTACCCACCCCTCCAGCCCCTGGCAACCCCCCACCTCCATTATCCAGGTTGAGAGTTAAAGAAAATGCATGATGCAAAAGTATGCACAGTGAAGATGAGTAAAGCGAAAGGGAGCAAAAGTCAGCCACCACCACCACTCTGCCACTTCTGCAAAGGCTTGGCATGCAACACAGGGAAAATAAAATTTGAGGATGAATTTTAACGAACATTTAAGGATAGGTTTATATCTAGGGGTAGACATTCTAATCACAAAATTGAGGCTGTGTTTGTGACATCATTTAAGAGAGAACAGTCAAGATTTTATCCAGAGCCAGGGAAAGATTACTTTCACAAATAAAATTTCTAAAGGAGAGCAAGTGACAAAAACAAATTTGCATTTTGATTACTTTATGAGTCATGCTTATTCAAAATATCTCTTACACTATTTTTATTATTCCCATACCACCCAATCTAAATTAATCACTATGCTGTGATAGTCACTGTCAATCCTATTATTTGCTTCATAGCACTGACCCAAGATGAAATTATCTTATGGACTTCTTTGCTTCCTTTGGTGTCTTTCACCCCACACTAGAATGCAGACTCCTTGATGGTAGGCACCTTGCTGCCTATTTCTCTGCTATATCACAGCTCCCAAAATGGGGCCAGATACATCATGGATGCTCAGCAATATATCATCAAGACTTAATAATCATTTCATAAACAAATGAAACCTGAGTGTGTGATTAACCTCGGTGCTTTTTCAATTCACCTCATTACTTCAATTACATTTTCAGATCTAATGAGTATAGCTTATTGCCCAAAATCTGAAGACCCAAGGGTCCTTTTTCCAACCAACAAAAGGAAAAGACAACAGGCAAACTTAATGCTCTGAAAGTCAGAGGATGGGAGAGGTAAGGATTTGAAAAGAAAAAGAGGACCTAATATCACAATGAGATCTGCATCAACAGTAAGGCAGGCTGAGTACTGTAGCCAATGCACTTGGGTTCCCAGGTCTCTTCCTCTCATCCTTCATGCTGCCCCACACTCTCGATACAATACTCCTCCCCATAAACCCCCATCTGGCAAAGACATCAAATGCCTGGTCTATTTATTTTGGTTGCACCTAGTCTTCATTTCCAGGTGGCTCAGTGGTAAAGAATCTACCTGCTAATGCAGAAGACGTGGGTTCGATCCCCTGGCTGGGAAGATCCCCTGGAGGAGGAAATGGCAATCCATTCTAGTATTCTTGCCAGGGAAATCCCATGGACAGAGGAGCCTGGCGGGCTACAGTCCATGGAGTCACAAAGAGTTGGATACAACTAAGTGACTATACACATGTGTATGAACAGTTTAGTTAAGGCATGTGAACTATTAGTTGCAGCATATCAGATCTAGTTCCCTGATCAGGGATCAAACCAAGGCCCTCTCACTTGGGAGCACAGAGTCTTAGCCAGGGGACAACCAGGGAAATCCAACATATGCTATAATTTTGATCATTTTATATACTTTAAAAAGTGGGGGGAGTTAATCTGCCCTGGATGATAAGGTTATTTTTATGAAAAGACTTAGTCCTCAGGTTCAATCACAGTTGGTTTTTGCAGTGAATAATGTTTATGTAATTATTATATTGTAAATATTTTTTGGTTTTCAATTTTTAAAGTCAATAGGCATAGCACAGAAGCCTTACTTAATGTTACCAGAAAAGAATGAAAAATGTTATTGTTGAAAATGTAAACAGTATACCTACAGAAGTTGGGCTTCCTTGCTGGCTTAGATGGTAAAAAAAATTTACCTGCAATGCAGAAGACCCAAGTTCGATCTCTGGGTTGGGAAGATCCCCAGGAGAAGGGAATGGCAACCCAACCCAGTATTCTTGCCTGGAAAATTCCATGAACAGAGTAGCCAAAGAGTTGGGCATGACTTTCACTTTCACAGAAGTTAGAAGATTATGAAGGACAATGTAGAAGTGAACTGAGTGCTAATTTCATCTTAAAAAGTGGAAAGGGAAAGAATATCATCTAGCGATGAATTAAAGAATAGAAGTTTATGTTAGTTATTTGATATGATAAATTATATATGAAATGAAGTGAGAGTCACTCAGTCATGTCTGATGCTGTGACCCCATGGACTGTAGCCCACCAGGTTCCTCGGTCCATGGAATTCTCCAGGATTCTTGGATTTTCCACTCCAAGAATACTGGAGTGGGTAGCCATTCCCTTCTCCAGGGGATCTTCCCAACCTGGGGATCGAACCCAGGTCTCCCACATTGCAGGTGGATTCTTTATCATCTGAGCCACCAGGGAAGCTCAAGAATACTGGAGTGGGTAGTCTATCCCTTCACCAGGAGATCTTCCCAATCCAGGAACTGAACCAGGGTCTCCTGCATTGCAGGTGGATTCTTTACCAGCTGAGCTACAAGGGAAGTGCATATGTACTATATTCCTAACAGTTTGGATGAGAAGAGAAAAAAGGAAAAGATGGTATAAAAATTATATGTAATCCTCCCACATCTCGAATTCCCCCTTTTGCTACCTAAGCCCTGTGTCTCCTTCTCCTTTAAATGGCATTTCCTTAGAAGGGTCTCTCCTTGTTCCCATACACACGCACTAAGGGAATGCTTCTCTTATAAACTCACTTGTTCATTATGCTTCCTGTTTGGTAACAACCATCACATCTATAAAATGAAAGTGAGAGTCGCTCAGTCATGTCCAACTCTTTGCGACCCCATGGACTATACTGTCCCTGGAATTCTCCAGGTCAGAATACTGAAGTGGGTAGACTTTCCCTTCTCCAGGGCATCTTCCCAACCCAGGGATCTGTATTACTTGTTTAATCTATTTCTACCTCCTATTAGAGTGTAAACACCGTGAGGGTAGAAGCCAATTCTATCTTTTTCACTGATCTGCCTCCACCACAGAAGTTTCTCAGTAAATATTTTTTGATGGACTAAATGCTGCATGTGAAAAATATTTGTGTAAATAATCTAAATTCCTTTTCTTTTATATTGGGGAGTCAGTAAGTAATATTTAAATCTGGTAAATAAATCAGTGCTAGTATAAAATATAATTAGTATTACAGAGACAACTTCAATCCCAAAACAAAAATGAAGTCTGAAAATGAGGGGTGGAGAGTGCCGAAAAAGACTTTTAACTTTGATTTTCATCTTCCAGTACTGCTTCAGTGCTTTTATGAACATATATTACTTTTACAATTATATTTCTTAAGACCCAAGGTTCAATCACTGACTAAAAACCTTATTGTATAAAATAATAAAAAAGAAAGATGTAAATCATGAAATTGGAAGGCTCTCCAGATGAAAAAAAGAGTAGGAAAATGAAAGTAATACATGTACAGGAAATAAAAATAAAATAAGCTATAAAATGTATATCAAATTAATATATTCAAACTGAGATGAAAATGAAATTAAAGAAAATAATGTCATTGCATATCAATCTTCTTTGAAATAATGGATTTTAAAAATGGTAATAAATGTTCAACACCAGGCAGCCAGACAGGAGCTTAATCTCATAACTGGTGAAAATGTAAAACAGCACAAATATTCTGGAGAACAATATGGACATTTATAATAAAAGTGACAGAAACAAACTATTTTCTTCTCATATGGGAATTCTGTGGGAATTATACTCTAAGAGAGAATAATTTTAGAAATTAAAATTTTAGTAAAAGCACATATTTAACAAACTATATTGTACTAGCCATAAAAACACAATACAATCAATAATAATACTTATGAAATGATGTGTTTAGATATGTAATTTTAGATTTAGCATAATAAAAAAGATAAGAGCTGAAGGGTATTATGGGAAAAAACCTAAAACCCACAAACATGAAATAAAAGTAATTTTTCATGACTTCCTAATACAAATAGCATCAGAAAAGTAACATAAATAGGAATAAAATCACCAGAATCATAATCAAACCAATATAGTTAAAAGAACTCTTTCAGACTTTTGAAGTTTAACAGTATATCTGATTAGAGTTGTCTAAACAATTGATAAGAATATGTGTATTAATTTCTCTAAAATTTCTAATAAAAACTAATTTACAAAACATTTTTCAAAGCATATTTTAACTAAATGGCTCTGAAATACACGTATTAGCATAGAAATCTCCTTTGAAACTCTGATCATCCTAAGATGCTCAAATGTGTTAATAGTTATTCTAATTACCTAGTTATTGACAGCTTCCTATGTTCCAGACACTAGCAAGCAGTCAGGGAGAAACTGGAGACAAAAAAAGCATCCTGAGATATTTCTGGTAATTGGATTTTGGTAATCCAAGAAGTGAATGAGATTGAAAAGCTAGTTCTGCTGTAATTGTTTAGATGTAATGAAAACAACTGTAGTTTTTGAAAATAGCCTGTAGGAAAACAAAAACTCAGGGAAAAACACAAATATACATCTTCAGGTATAAATATAGCTGAATATATGAAAATGCAAATGAAAAGTTTAGTCACAAAAGAGAAAAGTGTCTGAGGAGAGGAAAAGAGAGAGACCAATTTCTTTTATCAAGTGAATCGCAGTTACTCTTCTGTCATCAGGCCAGATTTAAGCACCCTGCAAACAGCAGCCCAGCCAAGGTGGCCAGAGAGTGCTCTTGCTGCTTCTGTCCAGAAAGATGAATAGTCTCTCCCCATTGCTCATAACTGAGCCCCCACCTTTGAAATAAGGAGAATCTTTGTCCTATTAATGTGGTTTTTTTCTTAAAGTTCTTTATCTTTCCAGTTATAAAGTGGCCTATGGTCTAATTCATGATGCATGCATGCTATCACTTCAAGCATGTCCAACTCTTTGAGACCCTATGGGCTGTAACCCACCAGGCTCCTCTGTCCATGGGATTCTCCAGGCAAGAATACTGGGGTGGGTTGCCAAACCCTCCTCCAAGGGATCTTCCCGACCCAGGGATTGAACCCATGTCTCATTCCGCCTCCTGCATTAGCAGGCGGGTTCTTTAACACTAGCGCCACCTGGGAAGCCCGTGGTCTAATTCAGGGGTCCTTAACCTCCAGGATCTAATGCCTGATGATCTGAGGTGGAGCTAATACAATAATAATAGAAATAAAGTGTACAATAAATGTAATACCCTTGAATCACCTCTAAACCACCTCCCATCCCCAGCCCATGGGAAAATGATCTTCCACAAAACCGGTCACTGGTGCCAAAAAGGCTGGAGACTGCTGGTCTAAATCACTCTTTACAATATGGTATCCAAACAAAGTTCATTCTTTCATTCAATTATTTATTCACTCATTCAATAAATATTCTTTGAGTGCCTGGCACTGTGCTGGCTTAAGTGTATACAGTGGTGGAAAAGGGCTCTTCACTCCCATAAAGATAACAGACAAGAGTTAACAGTTTGATGTAGAAAAGCAAATACAAAGCTCCTTCACAATAGGTCTCCAGACGTCAAATTTTGATGGCATTGTCTCCAGTTTATTGATAGGAAAGTGATGGATGTCTAAGGAAAACAGGGCCCAAATTATTCATTTGACTGATTCCAAAGTCAACAACACAAATCACTTGTCCTCGGGTTGCTGAGGACAGGAGCAACAGACAGGCTGCTCACATCTTTAGTCAGACAAAATGCACTCCCTTAAGTTTCAGAAGGATAAACACAGGAAATTTTAAGAAAGATACCAGTATTGTTTTCCAGGCAATACAGAAAATTTGCTTGGATAAAATAACTGACATCCAGTCCTAGAAATTATCTCTTTGGCTAATTAAATCTGAAATAGGATGCTTTCTTCTTTCATAAACATGGCTGAAACATAAAGTATAAACTCAAAGAACACTAGAGATAAGCTGACTCGGACCTACAGAACCAAACTGATGCTGAGGATTATATTAACCCCTCAAGATTGTGACCGGGTACAAACTAGAATCCAGTTCTAACACCCAGAATTCTTTAATTGTTGTTCTTGTTTTCTCCCACTTTAAAATACTTCTTCTAGGAAGGACTAATTTTGTCTAAAGATAGGAGAATGAGGTTATAGGGGGTTTTCCTTACAGTCTTATACTTACCAAAACAAATTTCTCATACATAAAAAGTTGTCACTTAATTTACCATCATGCACAAAGCTAAAATTAAAAAAAAATTCATATGTTTTATAAAGAGAAATCCAATAATTTATTTTCCAATGTGTGTGTGTCACTCAGGCGTGACTGACTCTTTGGTACCCCATGAATTGGACTATAGCCCGCCAGACTTCTCTGTCCATGGAATTTTCCAAGCAAGAATACTATAATGGCTTGTCATTTCCTACTCCAGGGGCTCTTCCAACTCAGTGATCAAACCTGCATCTCTTGTGTCTCTTGCATTGGCAGGCAGAGTCTTTACCACTGTGCCACCTGGGAAGCCCAGCATATTTTCCAAAGTTACAATTAATAATTTGGATACTCTTAGCCATGACAATCAATTAGTTACGAGTGACCTTTAGAAACTGAAGTCTACATTCTATACTCAATATACTAAAATTTAATGTCCCAGATATCTCAAAAAAGGTTGTTTTTTCACAGAAAGGCTTTAAATACAGGTTCATGTTACTAAATCTACAACAGAATTTCACTCCTGTAAATGTTTTCAATATGTAGCTTTACCCAAAATGTCTCTTACATCTGGCCCTTTGCATTTGAGTTTGCAGCATTCCTTTCTTTACTGAAGCTGCTCATTGTGAAGGACTATGGTTCCAAAGCATTCAGGCAAGATCATTTGCTAGAATCAAATCAAAAAGTCCAAGGACATAGAAATTTAAGACTTCATGTAAAAATATAGACATTATTTACATTTTTATACATGAAATAGGAGGCCTGTAATTTTCTACCTCAATAATCATCTAGAATTATGGCTATGTAATTTTCAAGAATATGTGGGTTTCCCTGGTCACTCAGTGGTGGAAGAATCCGCCTGCCAATGCAGGAGACACGGGTTTGATCCCTGATCTGGGAGGATCCCACATACTATGGAGCAGCTAAGCCCGTGAACCACAACTACTGAACCTATGCCCTAGAGCCTGCGCGCCACAACTAGAGAAGGCCCTCGCACAGCAACGAAGACTCAGTGCAACCAAAATTAAATGAATAAAAACTTTTAAAAAATAATATGTGTGAAATATGCTCAAAAGATAAAAGAGAAGCAAAAAAGCATTTGTATAAATTTTAGTCTAGATGATGATAGAGTTACCGCTATTCATTTATTTATTCAACACATATTTATTGAACATATAATATGTACCAGGCAGAGTGCTAGGAGTTTGGAATAAATCAACAAAAACAAACCAGAAAAAGATCCCTGCCCTCATGACATTTTACTGGGACTGTAGGGAGACATACAACAAACAATGAACCTGATAAATGGGTTATATATATCATACGTGAGAAGATAGTGTGCATGTGTGCAAGCTAAGTCTCTTCAGTTGTGTACAACTCTTTGCAACCCCATGGTCCTATAGCTTTCCAGGCCCCTCTGTCCACGGGATCCTCCAGGCAAGAACACTGGAGTGATTGCCATGCCTTCCTCCAGGGGATCTTCTTGATCCGGGGGTTGAACCCTCCATCTCTTATGTCTCCTGCATTGGCAGGCCAGTTCTTTACCGCTAGTGCCACCTGGGAAGCCCGAGAAGATGGTACATGTTAACAAAAAGGAAGAGTCAGGCAGGATTAAGTGATGTCAGGAGTGCAGGGAGTCAGAGCAGTTTGTAGTATTGAAGAGAGTAGTCAGACAGGCTTATTGGGAAAGGCAGATATACAGGCAAAGACTTGAAGGAGTTGTGCAATGGAGCCAAGAGGATATCTGAGAGAACATTCTAGGAAGAGCTCATAAGGAATAAAGTACAGAATATATTTGAGGAGTAGTTAGGTGGCAGGTGTGTCTCAGGGGAGTGACACAGTGGGAGAGTATGTAGAGAGGAGTTGGGGGAGGGGCAGGGACAATGGCAGTCAGATCATGTTGGATCTTTGGCTCTGATTGAGATGTGGATTTGAAGGGACGGGTGTCATGAACTGATGCACATTTTAACAGGCTCACTTTCAGCCACTGGGTTGAAAGCAGTGTGTAGGAGAATAAGAAAAATAGAGAAATCATCCAGGAGTCTCCCTCTGCAACCCTAGTGAGAGACGATGATGGCTCAGGTGAGGGAGGTTATTGTGGATTGGTAAGAAATGCTCGGATTCTGCATATAATTTGAAGGTTTTCCAATAGATTGAATGTAGAGTATGAGAGAAAGAGAAAAGCCCAAGATGACTGCAAGGATGACTGGAGGAGTCAAATTGCCATCAGTTGAGTTTGGGAAGGCTACAGGTGGAGAAGGTAGAGAGATAAGTTGCCTAATAGTCAAGAGTTTGGTTTCACACAGGCTGAGACTGGGATCCCTCTGAGGCTCCCAAGTAGAAATGCCAAGTAGGATAAGTAGGTAGTTGGGTAGATAAGTCTAGAATTTAGGAAAGAATTCTGGACTAGAGTTACAAATTTAAGGATCATCAGCAAACAGATATTATATAGATCTATAGTATGTTATCTGGTCCTAAATAAAATAGATCTAAATAAAATCACCCAATGAGTAAGTAAACATAGAGAAAAGAAGAGCATGGTCTGAGCCCTAGGGTTCTGCAACATCAAAGGCTGGGGAGAAGAGGAGAAAGCAACTAAGGAGACTAAGAAGGAGCAGCCAGTGAGGTAAAAGTCAAAGACCCATCTAGTGAATGACGTGGATCAAGGAGGAGGGAAAGACCAAACACAGCCAATGGAAAGAGGTTCTGAACTGACGATTAGAACTGACAAGATGTAGGTCACTGGTAGACTTAATGAGGGCAGTTTTGGTGAAATTTGTAAAAATGAAAGCTTGATTGGAATGGTTTAAGAATGCATGGAAAATGAGAAATTGTAAGCAAAGAGCTTAATACAAACATGCTGGAGGGAGTGGAGTCAGAGAAGATTTTGTTTCATTTAAGAGAAAAATTATGTTTAAATTAAAAGGGGAAATGATGCATAAGAGAAATAATAAAGAATTGCTATAGCAATGTCCTTGAGTAGGCAAAAGGGGATGAGATATACTGAACAAAGGGAGCAACTAGCTTTTGATAGAAGCAAAGATGCTTTATGGGAACAAACAAGGAATCTGAGGGTATGGGTGTGGGCGTTCATAGGGAAGTAACTGGGATGTGGGCTTCTAGACATTCTCTTCTGATTACTTCAGTTTTCTCAGTGAAATAAAGATTTATCCCTGGGAAATAGAACAAGGAAGCAAAGCAGAGAAGGTAGGACAGAGCCCTGCTAGGTGAGTGAGGAGGGAGGGAACAGGGGATGGATAATTCAATGGCCTAACCACTTCAAGAACCCACTGAACTTTACAGCCCTGAATTTAAAGTAAGACAAGACATGACTGTGTGTTTTTCTCCAGAGATATTCAGTTGCACGACTACAAGCTTGGAAAGGCAGAGAGATTCTGTTTATCCAGGGTTGTGACTTTGCCAAGCATGTAAGGGGCCAAGGAGGGCAAGGATATTTACGGCAAATGCACAAGAGTAATCGTGATGATGGACCATGAAACTGAAGCCTAAGAACTAGGAGCAATGTAAAGCCATGCACTCTGCCTGCCCTTCTGTTATTGTCTTGCTTTACCTTTTTAAGGACAAGACCATATTTCCTGTAACTCTTTACAGAAACTACACTTTATCTGTGATGACCAGTAAATTAATATGTATTAATTGTCTAGTTACTTCTGGGTGTGCAAATGTAGCAGGTTCTCCAATCTTCAGTCATTCTTCCAGACTAAAGCCCCACTAGATCTGACAGATGGTCTATAAGTTTTATATTTGAAACACCATATGTCATGTACCAAAGCTCTGTACATATTTAGCTTCAAGTTTTCAGGTTTGGGTGATAATGTAGTTGATAGCACCTGTGCTTCAAAATCTGCCATCCAGAAGCTTCAGTTTCTCTTCCCCACACATTCATCACTTTAACCAGATGCTCCCAATTTCCTGGTTCCTCAGAGCACAGTCTGGCCATCCTGGGGTCTGAATCCTGTTTCACCAGGTCTTACATAAGAACCCTGGTCCAGGAGCAGAGAGCTGCCTTCTGTCTGTTTCCCTTCTTCATTTCTTATAGATCTCTTGACTCATAACTACTGTTTCATAAATATTTGAAAGATGAATTAATTTCCCACAGTCACATGGAAGGCTTCATTTCTGCCCCACAGCTGTCTCTGACCCTTTTTATTACTGTCACCATGATCCAAGTTACCTTCCTAAGCACCATAGCTGGAAATGATGACGTATTATTCCATTTGACTTAAAATCCTAAGTGCAGACACTACTAATCCTGGTTAAAAGACATGGAAACTAAAGCACCAGAACATTCTTATCCCAGATCACTCAATAATGAAGTAATGAAACGAAAACTAACAATCTTCAGATTCCCATTTCAATTCACTTGAGAAAATATTTTTAAAGTACATATGGCTGCAGGTTATGGGTGTTCAGGTTGCTAACTTGAAAAAAAGTCATATTGTCAATGATCCAAATAGGAATTTACCCCAACGCTGATGCTCCATCACTTAATTCAATACAAAGAATCAAAATATTCCAGCAAATGTGTTTACCTTATTTCCCATTGACTTCTTCTTTAAAAGCCAAAATAGTTTTATTGTGAGTAAAAAGTCAGACATGGATATGATGAAATCATGTCATAAAATGCAGCAAATAATTTCATTTAAAGGCAAGTGCTCTATTTTGTATAGGACCATTCATAACTAGCCTCCCAGATGGCTCTGGTGGTAAAGAACCCGCTTTCCAATGCAGGAGGCATAAGAGACATGGGTTCCTTTCCTGGGTTGGGAAGATGCTTGAAGGAGGGCATGGCAGCTCACTCCAGTATTCTTGCCTGGAGAATTCCATGGACAGAGGAGCCTGGCAGGCTATAGTCCATGGGTTCGCAAACAGTCAGACATGACTGAAGTGACTTGGCACACACGCGTTCATAATTAATAATACAACAACATTAATAGGTGTGCACATTCTTTTAGTGCTATCAAATACACTGTGCTCAGCTCTGAGGATACAGAAGCCAAGGAAATAGACACAGCCCTTGTCTTCAAAGATATGCAGTCTAGTGGTGAGAAGCAAACAAATATGTAATTATGATGGCATCATATCATGAAAGCAATACTAGGCCGGGACTAGGCGAAGATCCTCTCAACTTTATTGGACGTTGTCAACAAAACATTTTTCTAATAAAAAAAAAAAGTGCTACCAAATAGAAGGTTGAAAGTAATCATTTAGCCTAGAACCAGGAGTCTTGGTAATGAAGTTATTGGTCCATTGTTCTGCCTGTGAAGATGCTATTCCCTATAATTAAAATAAGACTTAAACACCTTAATTCTTCCAGCTTGATATCCAAGTTTACTCCTTTACAATACTGGTCTGATTTTTACATTTTTAATTACTTCTTTCCAAGGATATTTACTTGTCTATGTCTTCTACTACATCCTTGGCAAAAATCATGTTCATATCTAAATGAAACAACTGGTTTTTACACATACAATTATCAGGCATTCAGAATAGTCATTCTCACACAGGAATGTGGAAATAAACTGAGTGCATGCATAGAATTTAAATAGGATTTACTTTAGACCATGAGTGGGCGGCTACATATTTGTCAATTTGTAGGTTTCATTGAGGTTCCTCCTTTTCCATCATCAATCAGTCTTGATATTTCTTAAATTGAGAAGGAAGTCATTTCATTCCATTGTCAGAGGTAAGGCTTTAAATGCAAACACAGGATCTTCATCTTTTAGTCTTCAGTCACAGCTTTGCTTAGAGATATCCCTGAACAATTGACTTCCATTTTTAAAAACATCTATTGAATGTTTACTGTGCATAAAACACAGGGATTAATTATGAGCCACCAAAGAAACCAATTTGGGGCACCAAATGAATATTCAGCTCCTCATAATATGCTCACCTGTCCCACAGGAGAAATAAGTTGAGGACAACAAAATCTGCTGCTCTAATGGATCTGTGATGGGCATGCAAGAGCCATTTGACTGCACCAGAACCCAATTCCTGTCTGTCATGGAAATGGATTAAAAAAAAGTACCCCCGAAATAGGAGTCACTATCTTTTTGTGATCAAGTGTACTTTTTAAGATTGTGCTCAAAAGAGATTAAAATTTTCATCTAGATTAACTCCTTGAGTGGGCAGAAATTCAGATGCCACATGAGTGGGCACAGGAAAAGAGGAACTTGGGGAAAACATTCTGAGACATACCAAGTTATAAATATTTGCAGCTTGTTATTCCTCTGGTTTTAAACATGAGAACTCTGGCATTTTGTTGCTAGTAGCCAGATTCCCAGTCTCTGGGTGATGAAACAGCACAGAAAAGTTGGAAAATCAAGATCTGTGCAATTGTTTCTCCCCACCCAATACATTCCAGGAGAAGCATTTAGTGATCACAGAAGGCACTAGAAGAAGTGTGTTCCTTACTGCTGTTGACAAATGGATCTTCTAAGCTGCCCTGTCTTCTTTTGAAGCCAGCATCTAGTAATTAACCCTTCCAACTGGCAGCATCTTTTCCATACTTCTAGTCAAGAGACGTTTCACGTTCCTAATAGCTGTGACTTCAGCAGTCCTCACGGTAATGATATTTGTTTGTTTCCGTTCCCATTTGCTCAAATGCTTTCCTCTAATTTAGTGACCTGAGCAGGGATATTAGGAAAAGTGGAAAACAATCATTCAGAAACTCATTAAAATATCTCAGCACAAAACGAGAGAGGCATGCATGAGGGGAATGAGAACAGCGGAAAGGAATAATAAAGATCTCAGTCATTACGGCTACTGTCAGTCTGGTTTCAGTCAACCCTAGACTGACAAAAAAGAAAAGTCAGCATGGAGTTTGGAAACAGCAGGAGCTGCTAAAACGAAATGTGAAAGTAACCTTGTACCATCCTGACTAAAGGCTCCGTCTACCAAGACAGTCTTTAAAAAGAAATCCATCCTCGTCTTCACAGGTTCAAATGCTATAAATACGAAAAGTAAAATCCACTTCTGTTTTTTTTTTTTTTTTGCTGGAAATATTCTGATGTAGATTTCCAAGTACAACATTCCCAGAAATGTGTCTACCTGGAATTTTACTGTAAGCAAGCTATTGATAGGTATTGAAGCAGTTTGTTTTCTCTGGTGAGATTAATGAGATTATGAATCAAGAAAGTGGGATTTTCACATCACATAAGCCACTTACTTGTTAGCTGTTAACTCAATCAGTTATCCTATGGGTACATCAGTGTTCCCAACCATAAAGGAGACACTTAACCCTTTACATTGCTGGGAGGATTTAGGAGGTAATAAATTCTTTTTTATTTAACCAACAAAATCAAGTTTTTTCCCAACTATAATGAGATATAGTTGACCAATAAAATTGTAAGATATTTAAAGAGTCCCTTATGACACATAATTGTGAAAAGATTCCCAACATCTAGTTAACTAACACATCTATCACCTCACATATGTATCTCTTTTGGGAGGGGAAGAGGTGTGAACATTAAAGTTCTACTCTCTTAGCAAATTTTAATGGTACTACAGTGTTATCAGTTATAGTCACCATGCTTTATTCTTAGAACCCCAGAATTGATTCATCTTATAGCTGGAAGTTTGTACCATTTTACCAACATTTCTCCATCCCCACCCCGGGCAAACACTTTTCTATTCTCTCTGTTTCTATGAGTCTGAATTTTTTTTTAATTCTACATATAAATGAAATGAAACAGCATTTTTCTTTCTCTGTCTGACTTGCCTCACTCAGCATAAGCCCTCTATGTGGTCAGAAATGACAGGATGACCTTCTTTCTCACGACTGAATCCTGTTCGTACATATCACATCTTCATCCTCTCATCCCCTGATGCACGCTTAGGTTGCTTCCATTACTTGACTATTGTAAATAAGATCCAGATGACTCTTTGACACCCTGTTTTCATCCTTCTTTGGCTATATCTCCAGAAGTAGGGTTGCTGGAGCATATGGTAAATTCTTTAAAATAAAGCAATTATCCTTAAGATTTCAGGTCAGTCATCATGTTTTCCAAAAAGCCTGCCCTGAATACCATTTCTTATTCACACTTCATTCCACACCAACCCCAACTCCCCACCCACACACACAATACTTTCTTAGAGCATCACATAGTTTCCTTCCTAGTACACAACATAGTCTGTAGTCATGCACTGATGTATTGATTGCTTCCCTCTAGTCTAAACTCCATCAGGGCAGAGACTATGCACTTTGTTTACTGTTACATACCACCTACTTTTGCATCACAATGCCTGGCATATAGTAGGTTGGCAATAGTGAATCAAATGGAAGTTTTAAACCTCAGATCCGGAGAGAAGAAGTTAGAGTCTTGATAAATGTATAATCGAAGAACCCATTTTTTCCTTGATATTTTCCTAGGCTTATTCCATGGAGACAAGGGCCAAAACACATCAAAACACAGCCCAAAGTCCCACAGAGGAGCCCACCTTGTCATTATGGCTTTCCTGCCAGTCAGTGTTACAGCTGGGGCTCCTGAGCTGGCACTGTCCATTCTGTATCCTACAGGACTCACGATTATTTTCATTACAAAGATCGAAACTCATGAGTTTTAATTCTAACAAGGCCTTCCTTTGCTTCTTTTAAAATAAAATTAAAAAATAACTCTAATTCACCTATACAATTCTGTCTTCAAATTTGTATATGTACATTATACTTATCCATTCCAGTCCTTTCCTTTTATTCCTATAATAAAAAGACACATACATAATATTTTTCAACCATGAGCATTCAATAAATAATGTGTCCAAAAGAACTATGTTCTTGCAAAATGAATAAATTGTATTTATTCAGTCATACATACTGAAGCAGGCAACTCATTTTCTCAGCCAATTCAAAAATGAGATGATAATATGAGTTCCAAAAATCCTGCTTGCTTGGTATAAAGAAAAATATTCAGATTACCAACTGATCATTTTTCTAGACATAACCAGCTTGTAATATTTTCTTAATCTTGAAATAGGATGATTATTTTTCTATTTGGATCATTATCTGGAAAAATGGTTTTTTTTTACCTAAACAACTTGTCTAATGACACAATTGTCTAAATATTTCGTTTTTTCAGCCAGTTACTTTGACTCTGATAAAACCTGTTTTGGTCATTATCTTTAAACAGTGAACCTCGTGTTCTTGGTTACTGATCATTCCTTTGGTTAATCATTCATTCAGCCCACCTTTATTGATCATCTGCAGTATATCAAGAACAGCACTAACATTCTGTGGACTCAGAAAAGCCCTTCCGGAAAACCGAGAGTTCCCCCTTTGATAAGAGCATCGCCACTTTCATCCATTTCATATAGAACCTGAGGGCTTCCAAGTCATCTAGGCTTTTCAATGTGCCCATTTTTTAATATCCAAATAAAATAGGCCAAACTTATAAACAGAAAATCTAGTCTTTTCTAAATATTTCTGGGGATTCTCTGGAAGTGCTTACATGTCTTAATTGATTCTTGTCACCTCAGAATCCAGATGGCTGTTTCCCTTCCTCCCAGATCAGTCCTGGATGTCTCTGCTGCTTCTCCACGAGTTTATCCTCTCCACACCTGGAGGAGGAGACACAGCCACCAGCTTGCATTTCCCAAGGCAGCTTGCATACAACTCAGGCAATAGACTATTAAGCTAATCAGCTTTACTGAAATCCGAGAATATCCTAAGAGAATGATGATGCAGAACAGGAAAACAAAACTTAAAAGCAATATTACTGCTCTTGGAGGGACCTGGGTCCCATCCCTGGGTTGGGAAGATCCCCTGGAGAAGGGAACAGCTACCCACCCAGTATTCTGGCCTGGAGAATTCCATGGACTGTATAGTTCATGGGGTTGCAAAGAGTTGGACATGACTGAACGACTTTCACTTTCACTTTTGGAGTCCAAAGGGGGTTCTTTGGGGTCCTGAGCCTCAAAGCCCATCCCCAGGCCTCAGCCTGTCCCACTTCACATCTACAGCCAGTTGTTTTTGTTCAGTCGCTAAGTCATGTCCAACTCTTTGCGACCCCATGGACTGCAGTAGGCCAGACTCCTCTGTCCTCTGCTATCTCCCAGAGTACTCAGATCCATGTCCATTGAGTCAGTGATGCTATCTAGCCATCTCATCTTCTGCTACCCACTTCTCCTTTTGCCTTCAATCTTTCTCAGCATCAGGGTCTTTTCCAGTGAGTCAGCTCTTCACATCAGGTGGCCAAAGTATTGGAGTTTTCAATCCCAGAGAAGCCTGAAAAATCAGTTAGTAACAGTTTGAGAACCCCTCAGACCAAGACAACTATCCTTTGCTTTATTATGATTCTCTTTATCTTTATTCCTTCCTTTCAGGTCATGCTTAGGCCTTGCCTTCACATAATCTATTATTAAAAATAACTGTTTTCCCCCCAAAAAAGGGTACTTCTAAGATGAATTCTGACACAATTTTTAAGATGTAAGAAACACTTGCAGTCAACATTTTGCTACAATATTTGGGTTTTCTGTGTATTTTCTACATCTATTATATTCTATTATAACTTCTTTAAACAAAAAAATTATTTGTCCTTAAAAAAATGTGAATAATTCAACAGGAGTCCTTAAAGTTTTCATAACAAGTAAGTGACCAGAACTAGAAAGGGCAACCAGCCTGCAGGAGGCACCTCGCCCTGAAAAAGAATTTACTTTTGAGACAATGTAGTATTTTCATTTTTGGATGCTCTTAATTTATCCCTTCGTTGTTTCTAGAAGACCTGTGGGACAAAATTTTCATAGGTTTACTTGAATACAGTATTTCTTTAAGGACTTAGAAGCAATAAACACTCAACACGAAGCAAGGGAACTCTATTTTAGTTGAACATCTTTGGACTAAATTAAGAATTTATTTCTACAGCAGGTTTCTATGAGAAACAGACTGTTCCTATTTCTTTCCTAGACATCACCCTTCTGACAGCCTCTTAGCCCTAATTAATAAGGGGAGAAAGAGGATGCAAATGTATTCCTACGCTAGATTATTTCCTGTAAGTTCCTCTCATTATTATGCTGCCTATGCAATGTCAAAGCATCTGTAAAGAAAGCTAAAACTGTAATCACCTAGCCAGGTGTGCTATATACATTAAATGTCAGTGCTGGATAACTGACCACTTTTCAACTTTTGTCTAGAGTTTTGAGGCCTTGAAAATATCAAACCCAATCTAAATTCATCCAATGTGATTAAACATAACTGTTTGTATTGAGCCTGCTAAGCTGCCTTGGTTTTTTCAGTGTGACAGAGCACATCAAGGAACTAACGTGAAAGTATTCAGGAATCTGGGGTGTGTTCTTGGTATTACACTGTATCATTATCTATCAATTCCACCTCTATCATTTGCCAGCTAGCCTTAAATTGGTATATTTATTCTCTTGAAAAAGAAAGCTAATATTTTTCTGATGATTAAAAGTATGCACAATAATTGTAAACAAAATTGAAAATACAACATAAAAAAGAAAAATCAGCCATGATTTCACAATCCCAGAGAGAATCAATTATAATTTAGTACATTTCCTTTTTACCATGAAATGTGTATACTAGAGCCTAACATTGGTAATCCATTGATGTTGGAATTTAAATTTCTTTATCTACCAGAATTTCATGATATTTTAAAGTCTTGATCTTTTCCCAATTCACAACCATCCTGATGAGCAAGAAGCTCAACTGGGTTCCATCAGAGTCCTTGGAGCAGGACAGACAGTACCTTCACCTGGACATATCTTGATGCTGTGGGACAGCCCATCAGAAGCTAGAGAAAAGCTCTTCCCAAGATGTCAGAAACAGAGATGTGGTCCAATAATAGATTCTCAGGCTTTGGAAAGGAGTTGCTGACTTCAGCATGATGTCTATGGCTCAGATTTGCCTTCTAGATCGTTTCTCATTGATTTGTGCTCAGCATCCCAGGAGGCAGGTAGGGCTAAAAGCCAAAGTAAATAAAAGGGTCGTTCACTAATATTTTTATAAAACATTGGGTAAAGTAGCTCTTCTTTGGAAGTCATGTGAAAAACCTAAGAGAAAAGGAGGCAAGATTCACTTCTATTCAGAACCAGGCATGGCTTCGGTTCACTGAGACCCCAGGAAACATTCCTTCACCTTGGCCACTGGTGGCCTTTCGGGCACCCCTGGTGGAGTCACCTGAAATCAGTGACAGCTCAGATGGGAGCACTGAAGCCAGGAGGTAGTCACTAAAGGCAATTTTAAAGACAGTGAAAGCCCCATCAACAGTTTTCACCCACAGGGCCAGATTGAGAGGGAAAAAAAAATCACAGGCAATGCATAGTAGCTTGTTGTTTCGTCACTACTCTTTGTGTAGTAGCTTATTAATCAGCAAATGTGAGATAAGCCAGGGGATGGGTGTTAGCAGTGACAGTAGTGGGTAAGGAAGGCTTTTTAGACAGAGGTGCTATAATAACGAGTGGAAATAAACATGGACTACATCCACGAAAGGCAGAATTCATCAGCCCAAAAAAATCCTTTTGTAGAATTTGCTTACCTTATAATACCTACATAAAATTTTACTACTGACAAGCCAACAAATACTTTTTTTCTGTTTTCAGTAGATAACTTAAATGGTTACAGCATTCTCTACATATTCATTATGTGTATACTTGAAGACTATGAATGGTCTTTAATCCTTATTAAATTAATCCAATTATTTTGGCCTTTTCTGAAGCCAATCCCAAAGCCATTTCTTCTAGAATGAATGTAAACATCCCTAGCTCTGGAGTCTGGCCAAGGAGAGGCACTGGATGGGAGTCAGAGTGAGACTTCCTTCTGTCCCACCCACCAGGGAGTTTATTGTTTTGCCCAGCAAAGCCAGAAAGAACAGAACAGAATGCATCTAAAATAAACCCATTTGCCAATTTCTTTTCTTAAAAGCAACTACTACTTGCTTCAATCCTGAGCAAATAAGGAGACAGAAGGACTAATGTTCTTTCAGTCATCTGAGTCATCCGTGAATTAAATGGTTGTGAAATAGTAAGTAAGGAGAACACATTAAATGACAAGCAGCATGAGTTGAACATTTGTACAATGACTGTAACCATGTGCTGCCGTTTTCTCGTCACAGACAATTTTGGTTGAACTTCTCTGAGATAGAAAATGCAAATTTGCTCTTCACTGTCAAAAAAATGTTTGATGCTGAGTCAATCAACCTGGCAGGATATAATGATGGTGATGAGAATTATAGCACACTTATGGACGATACTCAGTGCCAGGTTCTCACCTAAATGCTTTATTTGAGGAATTCATTCAATCCTCACAACAACCCTATTAACTCAATGCTATAAATGGCCCCACTTAAGATCAGTAAAATAAGGAACAGAGAGATTAGAAACCTGTTGGGGTAAAATATAGTAAGTGGAGGAGCCAGATTTCATACCCAGATACCTGCCATTACAATTAGCAACTTTCCAATATCTTCCAGCTTCCCTGGTGACTCAGATGGTAAAGAATCTGCCTGCAATGTGGGAGACCCAGGTTTGATCCCTGGGTGGGGAAGATCCTCTGGAGAATGGAATGTCAAGCCAGTCCAGTATCCTTGCCTGGGAAATTCCATGGACAGAGGAGCCTGGCGGACTACAGCCCATTGGGTCTCAAAGAGTCAGACACAACTGAGTGACTTGCACTCACTCAATATCTAAATCAAAACTTTAAAAGTTCAATCTACTGTCTTGATATTGGTGATTTTTCAGGATTTTGATGTTGCTTCAAGTGACTGAATTGTTTTCATCTAAACAACTTCAGCATGATGAATAAAGTAATTACATAAAAGGCAAAACATAAAAATTAAAGAGATTCTGCAAATTGAATACTTTTTCATTTTTAGATAACTGAAGTTCAATCAAATAACTGTGTAAGAATATGAGATTCAACCATTTGGATTTTGTATAACACAGTTCAATGTTTATTGGGAGGAGATTAATGTGAATAATCCCATTTTCTAGAACAAAGAAAAAGAAGTAAAGGCTTGAATTAGCCACAGATTAAGTTTTTGGTACAAAATCCATTTTTTATTTCCTTGTTAACAATTAAAACCATGTATGGTAAGGCATTGTTTTTCCTCCCTTCTTGTTTCCCATTAGTACTTGGGAATGTTTCAGGTAAGAATCTGGGTTTTTAAGCAGCCACACTGCTTACAAGCACCTCACAAGCTGACAGTCACTCACTGACTCTCCTGATTGCCATCCTTCCTGCCCTTAACTCACTGAGACTTACTATTCACTTATGTGGCCGTGCTGGGTCTTAGTTGCGGCATGTGGAATCTTTAGTTGTGGCATGTGGGATCTAGTTCCCTGACCAGGGATCGAACCTGGGCCCCCTGCATTGGGAGTTCAGACTCTTAGCTACTGGATCACGTGGAAAGGCCAAGACTTATTTTCTATGGCCAGTTTTCTATGAGCAAAAAAGCAACTGAAGTATTCAATCGTTCTTTTATTTTCTCTCAATATATTTTACTAAGTAACAATTAACATCAATGGTCTTATTAAAAGTGGATTCAATTTATCCAACAAACCGAAGTATACCCAGAAGTTGCTCTATTTAGAGGACGTGGCAATATTAACCAGACTGGCCCAAAAGCACAACCATGTGCCATGTATTTTGTGCTGTCTTTTCATTCCCCACACCTGTGTATCTTGAGCTCTCAGAAACATTGGTTGGATTTAGTTAACTTGCAACATGAAAACCAAAGCTAATAAACAGGTAACGTACTTCGTGCTGCCAAACTTGAATCTGGTTACAGAAGAGGTCCTGTTATGACTGCTAGTTCTGGAGAGGCTTAACATAGAGGACTAGAGAGAGACAGGGAGAGGGAGAAAGGGAGGAATAGGAGTAGCATGGGATGGTTATAGAGCCCCGGGTGGGTGAGAAACACAAAAGCTGAAGCAGGGCAGAGAAAAATCCAAACACGGGGAGCCTCGGGGACGCTGGAAGAATTGCCACCAGGAATAAACCTATGTCAGAGAGGACTCTTCCATTCTGTCTCAGTTCGCTTGAACTTCTATACAAAAATACCATAGACAGGATGGGTTAAACAACAAACATTGATTTCTCCCAGTTCTGGAGGAGGGGAAACCCAAGACCAGGGCATTACAGATTTGGGGTCTGGTAAGAGCCCTGTTCCTGGTTCACAAATGGCCATTTGCTCTCTGTGTTCTCACATGAACGAGGGGGTGAGGGAGTTCCCGGGGTCTCTTTGATAAGGGCACTAATCCCACTCATGAGGGCTCCACCCTGGTGACACCTCCTCAAAACCCCACCTTTTAATACCATCACTGTGTAGACTAGGATTTCAATGAATGAATTTGGGAGGGACACAAACATGGAGTCTAAAACACACCCCTCTTCAGGTTTAAGTCCTGAGCTAAAGCAGAGATGGACTTACTGTCTGTTTCTTCAGCACCCCACCCCCTGCACCCTCCTCTCCTTTCCACTTACTTCCAGTTTGCTGTCTCTATTGGATCATTATCCATTGGGCTTTAAAAGCATGGGCTTAAAATTTCCAGTTCAATGCCTTTTCATTAAGATATACCCATAGAGCAGGTTTCTTGAGAAAGCAGCTATTCATTCCTTATGCAAGCAACACTACAAGTGGACATCTTAAAAGAGAATCATAAAGCAATTTGGAGCAAAGAGCAGTGCATGTGTGTGAATGTGGAGTTGACCCATAAACAAAAAGTCATCATCAGCAAGGTGTTACATCCATCTTAGCCCAGGAGCCACTTTACCCTTTAATGTACTCCAAATTGCTCCTCACCAGGGTTTGATGGAAGTTCATTAGTTCGTTAGTTTCACATACTGCAAAAATCATCTTTACCTAAACAAAATGTTAGAGTATGCTTCAGTGGGACAATTCCCAGAACCTGCCATTTTTGAAAGGCTTTACTGCTTCCTATCTGTTCCTCCCCTCATCTGACACTAAACCTGAAACATACACCTGACCCAAAAGAGAATAAGTTATCCTATGGATATGGATTTTGTTTTCCTTTCCATCCTTAAGTTAAACATTTCTCCTTCTTTCTCTCTCTTTGTTTTGACATTTTTTGTTGTGGAATAGACCATACATAAAGAAATATATACAATGTTTACACACAGTTTAAAGAATAATATGACACACATCTGTATGATTTAACTCTCTTCCTCTCTCAGTGGAATTTTTAAGCACTTACTGGACTTATTTAGGAAATAAGGATGAAAATGATAAATTCAAAGGAAGAAAATATATGTGAGAGCCTCCTGAGAAATAAAGTTAAGAAAATTCTTTAAAAAAAAAAAAAAGAGGATATGGGCTGAGGTTATTTCATTGTATCCTTGTGAAACATGCGTTGTTTTCATTGATATAAGATAGTCCTGTTACTTAGTAGTGCTTGACAGGTATTGCAATAGAGGGCCAGGGTACAGGAAAAAAAAAAAAATTTCTTAAGACTGTGGAAAGTTTCCTTTCTAAGTTGAAAAAGAATAAAAACAGACCCAGTTGCCGGCTTTGACTTTGTCCCCTTCCCTTTTAAAATTTTCTCTCTTCTTTTCCTCTCCCATCTTTTTTGTCCCTTATCTACCTCCCCTTCCCTGAACCTTAAGTGACATAAGACAGTTAAGAGACAAGCCACAAGGCAGAGAGCACTCTGAACTGGTCTGGAAGCTGCTGACATGAAACTTGCGGCAAGGAATCCAAGGGATGTGAGGACGAATCCTCTCCCAGTGTTCCAACTACACATTTCATAGCCATTGCAGTGAAAGAAAGCTGCTCCTGGGATCAAGACCAGGATCACACACCCAACTCTTCTCCTGGCTCTGCTGCAACTCCAACTCTGCTTCTGCTGAGGAAGTTTTCTCACTCTGCTGCTGCTGCTGCTAAGTCACTTCAGTCATCTCCGGCTCTGTGCGACCCCATAGACTGCAGCCCAGCAGGCTCCCCCGTCCCTGGGATTCTCCAGGCAAGAACACTGGAGTGGGTTGCCATTTCCTTCTCCGATGCATGAAAGTGAAAAGTGAAAGTGAAGATGCCCAGTCCCGTCTGACTCTTAGTAAAGTACATCAACTAATGGAGTCTTTAAACTCTATATGAGTTGCCTGAACCATTTTTTTCTTTTAAAATTAATGGTCGCATAAATGGAAGAGAAATCTAAAAAGGAGCAGATGTATGTTTGCGTGTGTGCTGCGCTCAGTCGCTCAGCTGTGTCTGACTCTTTGAGACCCCATGGACTGTAGCCCCTCAGGCTCCTCTGTCCATGGGGTTTCCCAGGCGAGGATACTGGAGTGGGTTGCCATTTCCTTCTCCAGGGGATCTTCCCAACCTAGAGATGGGACCGCATCTCCTGCATTGGCAGGTGGATTCTTTACCACTGCGCCACCTAGGAAGCCAAATTCACTTCGTTGTACAACAGAAAAGAACATACCATTGTAAAGCAGCTATACTCCAATAAAAATTTTAAAAGTAAAAAATAATTTTTAATAAAATTAGTAGTCAAAATGCTTTAAGCATTGTCCACTTGTCACCCGGAGGAGGACGCTCCGCTTTCCTTCAAGGATGGGATTGCCCTCTCAGAGAAACAGGTTACACAAGATTTTTCTCTCCAGTACTACGCTTGGGCAGTAGAGGGCAGTAGAGTGGTTGAAAGTAATAACCTGTCATCCATTGACGTGCTGCCTATCCCGTCTGGCATCGTTGGGATTTTCCCAGCTTCTTCTTTGGAAACTTCCTATCCTGAATCCCTCCACTCACTCCCCCATCAGGCATTTTCTCTCCCACGTCTCCCTGTCCATCCGGAGAGAAAAGCAGCCATCTGACCGGGACATCGAGGGGCAGGATGAATGATTCAACTCCCCTCTGGGGAGCCAACCTGATCCCACGTGAGCGTTCAGTGATCAATCATGGGAGCTCACTTCCCCGATCCCCACCTCTCCGTGAGGAGGAAGGAATCCGAGAAAGTGCATGGTTTTCAGACAGCTGAACTGATCTGCCCAACGCTATAGAATTTTAGCGTCAAGGCTGAAATTAGAATCTGATACCTGTCCCAAACACTGAGTGTTTATTAATGATAATAATGTTTATTGAGTACTCACTATGTGCCAGGCACTATTCTAAAGACTTTACCTATGTTCGTTCATTTCATCCTTACCAGAAGCTTTTTACTTTGATGTCGTCCCACTTATTTCTGTTGTTGCTTGTGCTTTGGGTCTTATTGTTGTTGTTCAGTGGCCCAATCCTATCTGACTTTCTGCAACCCCATGAACTGCAGAATGCCAGGCTTCCCTGTCCTTCACTGTCTCCCAGAGTTTGCTTAAACTCATGTCCATTGAGTCCATGAAGCCATGCAACCACCTTATTCTCTATCAACCCCTTCTCTTCCTGCCCTCAATCTTTCCCAGCATCAGGGTCTTTTCCAGTGAGTTGGCTCTTCCCATCAGGTGGCCAAAGTATTGGAGCTTCAGCTTCAGTATCTGTCCTTCCAATGAACATTCAAGGTTGATTTCCTTTAGGATTGACTGGTTTCATCTTCTTGGGTGCTATATCTTTTCCAAAACCTTGTGAGACAGAGTCATCACTATTATTTCTACTTTACAGATGAGAAAACTGAAACTAAGAATAATTAAGGAAGAGCTAGTGAATGGTGGAGCCAGGATTTGCTTCTAGGAAGTCTTATTTCAGACCTGGAACTTAAAAAAACACTGACATTTTCACTGCTCTGTGGTAAAAGAAAGAAATAAGAATAGCACAGTGTATTTTTCTTAAAGCTAGATTTATTCAGTCTAAAATACTATCCTTTATTATATTCTGTGCTTCTTATTTTAGAATATTAAAAAACACCCTTTCTTTTATGAGAAAATAGAGTACATGGTGGTTGTTGGGGTTTTATTAATTTTCTTTTTTAATGGAATATATTTTCAAAGTTGTTTATATATATGAAATTTCAGAGCACTTCCTTGCATTTTCTATCTGCTGTTAGGAATTCTGGGAGAACCTTGATGCTTTTATGCTTCCTCTGCAAGGTTCTGGCTCCTGAAATAGGGGATGGGGAGGTGGAGAATGGCTAAAATATATTATGTTCCTTGTACCAATAAGGACTCATTTGATTGCAAGTAAATAGCTTAAATAAAAATTAGTGTATGTTAATTTAGCTGAAGCATTTGGGGATCAGTGATTCAAACTATGTTTCAAATTATAGCTCTTGGATTTGCTGTCTACCATGTTATTGTTCAGTCGCCAAGTGGTGTCCAACTCTTTGTGACTCCATGAACATGCCAGGCTCCTCTCTCCATGGGATTTCCCAGGCAAGAATACTGGAAAGTGAAAGTGAAGTTGCTCAGTCATGTCCAACTCTTTGTGACCCCATGGACTGTAGCCTACCAGGTTCCTCTGTCCATGGGATTTTCCAGGCAAGAGTACTGGAGTGGGTTTGCCATTTCCTTCTCCAGGAGATCTTCCCAACCCGGGGATTGAACCCGAGTCTCCAGCAAGGAATTTCCATTTCCTTCTCCAGGGGATCTTCCCAAACCAGGTATCAAACCTGTGTCTCCTGCTTGTCAGATGGATTCATTACCCCTGAACCACCAGGGAAGCCCATTCTCTACTACAGTATTGGCTTAATTCTGAGGCTCTGTGGGGGCGAAGTGACTGCCAACAGCGTCATTCTCTATGTTCAAGTTCAAAGGGAAAGTATCTCTCCCCAGTAGCTCCCACATTGGGTTGTCTTTCGATTGCACTGATTTATGTTGATCCCTGAAGGAGTCACACAGCCAGGGGTACAATGATGCTACCTGACCAGTTTTGAGTTATGCGTTATACTCTTGAGGCTGGTAGCAGAATCAGCCCCACCAGCAGCATGTCCTCTGACAACAGGAAGAAGAGGGTTCTCTAAAGGGAAAATTAGACACTGTCACCAAGAGAACAGATGCTTAGTAGTCCAGCTAGCAATGTTCATTACTCACCTGATATATGTCATTCACTGGTCTTCTCACACACCACTTCATTTAACTCTCCTAACAGTTCTATCAGAAAGAAAGAAAGTGTAGCCGCTCGTTCGTGTCTGACACTTTGCCATCCTGTGGATTGTAGCCCACCAGGCTCCTCTGTCCATCGGATTCTCCAGGCAAGAATACTGGAGTGGGTTACCATTTACTTCTCCAGGGGATCTTCCCAACCCAGGGGTCAAACTCAGGCCTCCCACGTTGTGGGCAGATTCTTTACCATCTGAGCCACCAGGGAATCCCGACAATTCTATCACACAAATGATAATTTACCAATGAAGAAACTGAGGCTCAGAGAAGCCAAGAAACATGCAAAATGTCAAAGACTAGTTGCTGGAAAATCCAGGAATCAAATTGTATTTGGATCAACTTCACTGCCCAAGCTCTTGATATTTTTACTTCGCAGTTTGCATATCCCACCCATCCCTTTATTATTAAAACTGAGCCTAAAATAAGCCACGTTGTGTATTTCATCTATAGTTTGGTCAAGGGGCTCAATGATCACCCTTCCCAGGCCCATTCCTACAGAGGGGAGAAATGCTAGCAAGCACCGACTTCCTTCTCCCACTTCACCAAGGACTAAGAATTCTTTAAGTATTTGTTCTTGCTGTCCTTACCACTGTAGAAAATGCAATGATCAGAAACACTGATTATGTCTCACCTCTGGGTTGAAGAGAAATATAATTTGGAACAATTCTAGAAGGATATTAATCAAATAAGAGAACAATGGTTCCTCTAAGTTTGATCCAGAATTTTCCAGTGTGTTAACCATGTAACACCCACTCCTCATGGAATAAGTCCTTTAGCCTTAAAAAGGAAGTGCACTGAAAGAGAAGGATTTCCTCACTAATGTATTCAAGAACAGTTTCTCTGTTCATTTATAGCAAACATCATGATCACCCCACAAGTGTTTCAGGAAACTATTCTCTGAAGCAGTAAATCTGTCCAATCAAAATTAAGTGTTTGGAGTTGCAAACGGTATTCAATGCTTTGTGCAAAATCTAAAACAAGATCATTCTTTGCAGCTCCAGATACCATTAGGCATCCAGACCTGGGTCATAAATAAGATTGTTTTAATAAAATACAAAGTCATGACTGAATTTAATATGAAAGGAATGTGAGATCATTAATCTCCAGATTCATTCAATGTGAAAAATAATTTTCATTATTTTCCAAGGAAAGTGTTCATATTTAGAAAAAAAATAGTAGTCATAAAATAAAAATAATTAGAGATTTTTATATTAATGTAAAAGCAAACTAGTCACGTTTAATCTCGGCTGTCACCTAACATCAGGCAGAATGGTCTGTAGCCTCACATGGACAAGATTTCATCTTGGAGAGTTCCTTGCTCAGCTGTCAGTACACACACCATCTCCTGTGGCTCCAAAAAGCTGACTTGGGTCTACTTCTTCCTCCTTCTCACTCCTTCTCTCCGCTCCTAGCCCCTCTAGGCATAGATAATAATCATACTTATTGGACGTTTTAGTCACAGACATCATGACGCTCCAGGGTAAGCAACTTTCTTGTCTCTTCCTTTCCATTTCGATCCCTGGGTCGGGAAGATCTCCTGGAGAAGGAAATGGCAACCCACTCCAGTACTCTTGCCTGGAAAATACCAGGGACAGAGGAGCCTGGTAGGCTACAGTCCATGGGGTCGCAAAGAGTTGGACACGACTGAGCAACTTCACTTTCACTTTCACTGAAGAAAGGCATTCAGCGTAGGCGCAAACTATGTTCACCCATGAAGTTCAGCTATGTGGGGGTAAATTAATAGGGGACTTGCTAAAAATTGGAGAGAGAAGGGCTAAGTACTTCTGGGGAGAGAGTACATCCAAAGAGAATGAGGTGGCCAACCACAACAACCTTGATCCAGTTTAAAAAAAAAAAAAAAAAAAAAAAACCTTGGCTCTTCAAAGGGCCATGAGTATGGGTAAGGACCGTGTCTGCTTGGAGACAGCAGAAGTGATGCCCTAACAGCCAGGGTGAAGGTGCCTGGTGGGAGAGTGGGGAGTGGTATTCAGTGGACTTTCAAGACCCCTCAAGAAACGTCTAAGCAATGGGGCTGGAGCAGAGTAGCAAGAATCATGTGGCAACTAACCAGAACTTTACCAGACACTTGTTTTTCAGTGTACAGGGGCTCCGCAGATACCTGTATAACCAGGGGGAAACGCAGGGGCCCGCTATCCTATACCAGGTACTAGCAAAACAAGGATTATACAAAGAGGGTATTGAATATCCTTCCTTAATACCTTCCAGCTCTGACACTGAACAATTTTATAATTCTAACTAGCTAGTGGTGGAGAAAAGAATCCTTGCCCTCTGCCCCCTGCCCCAAACCTCGGCCCTTAATCCTCACCAACAGCAAGTTAAACCTCCAAAGTGGAAATGAAAGTCGCTCAGTCATGTCCAACTCTTTGCAACCGCGTGGACTGAATTCTCCAGGTGAGAATACTGAAGCGGTAGCCTTTCCCTTCTCCAGGGGATCTTCCCAATCCAGGGACCAAACCCATGTCTCCCCCATTGCAGGCGGGTTCTTTACCAGCTGAGCCACAAGGGAAGCCCAAGAATACTGGGAGTGGGTAACTTATCCCTTCTCCAATGGATCTTCCCGACCCAGGAATTGAACCAGGGTCTCCCGCATGGCAGATTCTTTACCAACTGAGCTGTCAAGGAAGCCCCGTAAACCTCCAAAAGACAGGAAAAGCAACCACTGCTAAATAGGACATCCCTCCCTCCTCCTTCAGTGGGTCAGTGAGGGACTCCTGCTTAGCCTGTCTTCCTACTCAGGCTCCCCCTCATAAAGTGTCTTTTCCCCAGACTGGCTCCTCCTCTCCTACCCCTTATGTCCCCGCCTTGGGCATTCTAGAGCATAGGGTTCCAGGAAAAGGCTATGGTCTCCTGATACGCCTTCAAATCTCACTCCAGCTGCTTTCGTTGAAAAATAGATGTAGGAAACTCCCGATCTCCCTTTCTCCTGGTCCCTGGATATCTCAAACTCAGGTTCAGGATTACTAAGAGCATTCCAACCCTTCAAATGTAGGCTGTTTATGAAGGAGTTTCAACTCAATGGTTATTAACATGAAATTGTGTTTTTTAGTCAAATCTTTATTTCAGTCCTGCTTTTCCTAATAACCCTTCCTAGCAATGACTTCTTGGCATAGTCCATAACTTAGCAATCACTTTTAGTTATTAATATTACTTATATTAAGAGTTCTAACACCTTAGCTGATTGAAAATTGTTCATCTCACCTTCTTCCATAACTTAGCAATCACTTTTAGTTATTAATATTACTTATATTAAGAGTTCTAACACCTTAGCTGATTGAAAATTGTTCATCTCACCTTCTTCCAGATCACTAGATCCACAGGTCCTGGTTTCTTGGCATAAAGAATGAACATGATTTGACTCTGAAATAGCTTCTCTTCTCTTCTCTTTTCAAGACCTGGCTCCTCTAGCCCCTTAGGGGCAGGATGGAGAAAAAAGTGAAGACAGTGATCATGTTCATGAGGGCCAGAGTCCTGGCCTCTGAGTTTCTACATGGACACATAGTCCTCTTGGGGCAATGCTAATTTCACCCTGCCCCTCCCCAACCCCTGAGGACCCCCGCAGAAAAGAGGCCCTGCTCTCTCTACTGCATTCCATCTGCTGCACATGTGTCCAGCCCTTTCTGGGTTGGGTGGCCCCCTGCTGGGTCCAGCAGCAACTGGGCAGCCCTGTGTTCCAGCCCGTCCCCGTGTGGTCCTCCTGTGCCCTCAGAGGGACTGGGGTGAGCGTGGCCCCATCCTGGTCTCCCCCAGCACGTCCTCCTCCTCACACCGGGGCCACTGCTCACTCTGCTGGGTGTCACTGTTTCGACAAGCCTTCTGCTCAGGAGTCTCCAGGCTAGCAGCGTCTAGGTCCCTCTGCCCTACGCCTTAAGGAGGCATGTGCCAGACTCACCAAAAACTTTCCCACCTGCTCTGCACCACTCCCAGCTCAGTACAGAATGAGCCTGCAGCTTCTGGAGCTCAGCACTGATCCATCAGGGAGAAAATACAGATGCCTCTGACTCCTGTGACTGATGCCCCTTGAGAGCCCTTCCTTTGGCTTCTTGGAGAAGAAAGAACCTCCCATGGGGAAGGGGGAACCTCTTACCTGGGCCCTAGGGACACCCTCCATCCCACATCCAGACAGGGGTGGGACAGGGGATTGCGGTCATGACCTCTTAGTGAACAAACCTGAAGGGTCCCAGAGGTGGTGACCCTTTGATAACAACCTTCAGGATATGGGGTACTTTGCTGTTTTGTCCTCAGTTTTGTATCTTTGCTGTAGTTTTCAGCACTAGAAGACAAAAGCATTCTCAATTTTCTGTTAACAAAGTTCAATGTCTCAGTAAGAGCTAAACTGCATTAAAAAAAAATAAAAACAAAAAAACTCTGGCCTGATGCCAGTCCTCTCTGCACCATCAAAGAGCCACAGCCCAACCTGCCTCCTAAAAGGACCTTCTCACTTAGAGATAAACCTCATCTGTAGTCTATTGGCACAAATACAGTGAGACCTCCAGCCATTAGGGAATATAGTAATACTTTTATACAAAAACCGAACATGTGAGACAGTAATAATAACTTGTACACAGACAACAATGTGACTTACAGTTGGTTCAGTTCAGTCACTCAGTCGTGTCCAACACTTTGCAACCCCATGGACTGCAGCACGCCAGGCTTCCCTGTCCTTCACCAACTCCCAAAGCTTGCTCAACTCATGTCCATCGAGTAGGTGATGCCATCCAACCATTTCATCCTCTGTTGTCCCCTTCTCCTCCTGCCTCTTTCCCAGCATCAGGGTCTTTTCCAATGAGTCAGTTCTTCTCATCAGGTGGCCAAAATAGTGGAGTTTCAGCTTCAGCATCAGTCCTTCCAATGAATATATGACTTACAATACCATCCCTTATTCTTTTTTTTTTTCCATTAAGCTTTTTATTTTTTTTCCATTTATTTTGAAGGCTAATTACTTTACAATATTGTAGTGGTTTTTGTCATACATTGACATGAATCAGTCATGGATTTACATGTATTCCCTATCCCGATCCCCCCTCCCACCTCCCTCTCCATCCCATCCCTCTGGGTCTTCCCAGTGCACCAGGCCCGAGCACTTGTCTCATGCATCCAACCTGGTCTGGTGATCTGTTTCACCCTAAATAATATACATGTTTTGATGCTGTTCTCTCGAAACATCCCACCCTCGCCTTCTCCCACAGAGTCCAAAAGTCTGTTCTGTACATCTGTGTCTCTTTTTCTGTTTTGCATATAGGGTTATCATTACCATCTTTCTAAATTCCATACATATGTGTTAGTATACTGTATTGGTCTTTATCTTTCTGGCTTACTTCACTCTGTATAATGGGCTCCAGTTTCATCTATCTCATTAGAACAGATTCAAATGAATTCTTTTTAATGGCTGAGTAATATTCCATGGTGTATATGTACCACAGCTTCCTTATCCATTTGTCTGCTGATGGGCATCTAGGTTGCTTCCATGTCCTGGCTATTATAAACAGTGCTGCGATGAACATTGGGGCGCCATGTGTCTCTTTCAGATCTGGTTTCCTAGGTGTGTATGCCCAGAAGTGGGATTGCTGAGTCATATGGCAGTTCTATTTCCAATTTTTTAAGAAATCTCCACACTGTTCTCCATAGTGGCTGTACTAGTTTGCATTCCCACCAACAGTGTAAGAGGGTTCACCCCTTATTCTTGTAACCTTACTTCACAGATTAAAAAATTGAGATCCCAAAATTCCCAAATTGCATAGAACTATCAAAATCACCACTTCAGATATCCAATAACTTCAGACTACTCCATAGTTCAATGAAGAACAACGCTTTTGTATTCCCAAATGAAAGTTCTAAAATACCTTCCCAATGACATCTCTTGCTGATTTTACTAAAAGGTTATTAGAGGAATTCTGATCTTCCAATCTACAAATCAGAATGAAATTTCTAGTGATTTCATGTAAATTTCATGTAAGCCTGATAGGTTTTAGACATGCATATAAATGTCCATTGTTAAGTTGAAGTTCATCACACAGGGTGTAGTATTTCTCCCTGGATTGTTCTTTCATTTTAAACATATCATTTAGGGAATATTATAGTCTGGCATAATCTGACACATAGAAAAGTATGTGAGTGCCTAAAATATTTCAGGCACCAAGTTGGTTTCAAGCACAAAATAGGCTTCTCGTTTATCTAAAAATAAACATAAAAGATCAGAACCTTTTGTCTGCCTGTAGCTTTTTTCCTAGCTTTTCTGACACACTTGTAGCTATTCTGTTGATAAACTGCAATTAGAAAATGATTCATTTGCCCATGACGGTAATGTGAGAGCCTGTTTGTGTCTTTGTTAGAGACCTCCTATGGAGACGGAAAAATCCAGCATCCAAATTAGAGTATAAATCCACCCCCTCAAAGAATGCTTCTAGAAGCCTAGATTTTTTTTTTCTTCACATTGAGTGTTAATGAAGGCAATTATTGATAAGATTCCCAGGACCATATCAAAGCCAGGTTAGCCCAATACCTGGTCATTCCCTAGACTGCAGTGCACAGTGGCCAACAAGTATGCCATCAACTAGTTTTATGCTGTTGCTGTTATTTGTTGTGGTTTATCCTACAACACCGGCAAAGTTTGGAGCAGAGCAGCCTTCACAGGAAGCCACAGGTTCTCAGTCTAGGTAGCACATGAGGGTCACCTGAGGCCTTTTAAAATCCTGATGCCCAGACCAGGTAATTCAGAGTCTCTGGGAGTGGGATCCAAGCATGGGTATTCTTTAAAGTCCCCAGATGATTTCTGTGCGCACCATAGGGATCCACGGCTGTTAAGATAACCATACTGAATGTGTGCAGAGCAATGTGAAACAAAAGCAAAAAACGTTGACCACTAAAAATAATAATGATAAAAAGCTGACCACTAAATGAGAACAGTTCAAAATGGTAATCAAATAAAATTTACCATGAAGTCGTCTTTCCATGTCCTAAGCTTATAAGTCGTAGCACTGAGTTTGCCTGAAGATGAGGTCTGAGAAATTTGTGAATATACAGAAGACTGGAAAGGTAGATGGGGCCCTAGAACGAAGGGCAGTGAACACAGGAATAGAGCAATGGGCTTCACTCCAGTCACTGGGGAATCAGCGAAGGTTTGGGTGCAGCCATGTGACATGATTAAAGGGATATTTTTAGGAAAACAGTCTGCCAACAATAGTAGGATGGATCAGAGAGGGAGAAAATAGAGCCAAGGAGACCAATTAAGAGTCGATTAGAGTCTTCAGAACTGAGGTGGCCAGAACAACAGCCCTGGGAATGGAAAATAACTGTAACCATTGAAGACAAACAAATAATTAAAGGGATAATGGTAGAGGATTGAAAGTTGAGGCTTCAAGCCAGGTCAGAGACCAACAGGGAAGCCAGGAAGAAAAAGAGTTTGAAAATAAGAGACAATGATTTTCATGTTTCATCTACAGTTACCACGAAACATGTAAAAAAAAAAAAAAAAAAAACATTTACTGGGCAGCCAGAATTATGAGTGTGGGGCTCAGCAGAGATGGCAAGACAAATCAAAACCAGATGTTGCCTGTTCTCAAAGTTCAGAGAGGGGTTAGTCACCAGACTCAAGTCTTGAAGGCAAGAGTTGACGGAACCTTGTCCAGTGTGTGCCTGGACCTGCCCGTGTTGCCACACCTGGGAGTTGACAGGAACTTGTCCTGCGTGTGCCTGGACCTCCCCTTCCTCACTGTCACCTGACCCAGACCATCAGTCATACAGGAAGTGTCTGCTTCTCCCACCACTTCTGGACCCAAATGAAATATCCCGTGTAGAGCATAGACCTCCATCCTGAACCCTGCTGAGGGGTCAGGGGACTCAACCCGGAAGTGCGTGGAGTGGCCTTCCCAGCGAACATTGACCAGTAGGAAGTAGGAGAGAGAAGGCACCAGGTGGGTAAATCTTTGCTCCTCCCTTCCTCCCCTCGCCCCACTCACTGCCCTGAGGCAGTCTCTCTGCACATCCTCATTTCTGAGCACCTGCTCCACAGCCTTCATCACTGAGGATGGCCAGGGCAGGAGGACCTCACGCCCCTGCCCCCCACCTCCTCTCTCTGGGTTCCCTCTCCCTCATTCCAGCTGCCCTGGGTTTGCACTTCCCAAACAAAGCCTCGGCACTTGAAATCCTCCCTCCAGAGGAATCTGTATTTTATTTTTTGTTTCTTTGTTAAAATAACTTCTTTTAAAATTTTAGTAGTTTTACATTTACACAATTACTGTGAAGATAGCACAGAGAGTTTCAGTGTATCCACACCCCCTTTCCCTTATTAACACATTAGTATGGTACATTTTTTCTTTTACAACTAATGAACTAACACTGATACAGTATTATTAGCTTTATATTCATATCAATGTATTGCATTTTAGAAAACCTGGTGTGTGTGTTAGTCTCAGTCATCTTCAACTCTTTGTGACCCTGTGGGCTAGAGCCAGCCAGGCTCCTCTGTCCCTGGAATTCTTCAGGCAAGAATACTGGAGTGGGCTGCCACGTCCTCCTCCAGTGGATCTTCCCAACTCAGGGATCGAACCCAGGTTTCCTGCCTTGCGGGCAGATTCTTTACCATCTGAGCCACCAGGGAAGCCCTTAGAAAACCTGGCTAACTACATACTACTTAACCAGGGTCACTCTAAATTCAGTGCGCACCTGGAGGGGGCTGGGGTATGGTTCAGACCACACAGGTGCTGTGAATTCCAGCCCCAACTTCATGGAGAGCACGTTTACGACTGAAAATTCTCAGAACATTTTTTAAACTACTGCCCCTCATTCACCAAGACGGGTGAGACAGGTAAGTCTCCTTCTACTGGGAACGTGTCTTTCACCCATAACAAGTTCAGGTTTCTCACCAGACCTCTCTCCTTTCTTGGGTACTGAGCTATCTCTGTTTTCTTTCCTGCCCCTGAGGGAATATAGCTCAGCCTCCAGGCCCTGTGTGATCTGGGAAAAACTAGAAGTATCCAGGGCTCACTCACTTCTGGGGACACATGCTTCCTGCATTTCTGGTCACTGAGCGTTTTTCTCTTTTACTTCACACTTTTAAGAAGCTGTTTCTTTGGTTTCAAATTCAGCATTTTAAGTACCCAGTCCTAGAAGGGTTTTCTTGGGACATCTAGTTCCAAGATGTGGCCAGAAAAAAAATTTTTTTTTGAGAATATTCTTTTTTGAAACTATCTTAAACTTACAGAGAAGTTGAAAATACAGTATGATTTTTCCAGAAACATTTAAGATAAGTTGCCAACATGATGCCTGTGTGCGTATTTGTATGCTCAGTCACTTCAGTCATGTCCAACTTTTGCCGCCCTATGGACAATAACCTGCCAGGCTTCTCTGTCCATGGGATTCTCCAGGCAGGAATACTGGAGTGGGTTACCATCCTATCATCCGCCAATCCCCAAATACTTTCATATGTGTTTCCTGCAATATATATATATATATATGTATTTATAAATATATATTACATATAAATAGATATTAAATATAGTAAAACATATAAATATTTTTATTTTTATTTATTTATATATTTTATATCAAATTTTATACATCATATAGAAATATTTTATATATTATAAATATTATATATATAACTATTGTGTTTTACATATATATATAACACAAAATAATAGTTAATGTTATCCTGGAAAGTTATATAACCACCAAAATCAGGAAATTGACATCCTAATCCCCAGTTGTTCAGTTGTTAAGTCATGTTCAACTCTATGTGACCCCCTGGACTGCAGTACTCCAGGCTTCCCTGTCCTTCACCATCTCTTGGAGTTTACCCAGACCCTGTTCAAATTTTGCCATTTGTCCTAATAATGTCCTTCACAGTGAAGTGAAGTCACTCAGTCGTGTCTGACTCTTTGCAACCCCATGGACTGTAGCCTACCAGGCTCCTCGGCCTATGGGATTTTCCAGGCAAGAGTACTGGAGTGGGTTGCCATTTCCTTCTCCAGGGGATCTTCCCGACCCAGGGATCGAACCCGGGTCTTCTGCATTGTAGGCAGATGCTTTACCATCTGAGCTACCAGGGAAGCCCGTCCTTCACAGTAGAAGGATACAATTCAGAATCAAGTTCTCCATGCCCTTGTTGTGTCTCCTTATTCTCTTTTAATCTGGGAACAGTTCCTCCTCTGGCCTTGACTTTCATGACCTTGTTAACTTAATTAATAGAGCCTCATTATTCTGTAAAATCTCCTTCAACCAGAGGTGTCTGATGTTTGTGCATCTTTGGTAGATGCATCATGGAAAGGATGCTGTTATTACTATTGTATTTTTTCAGATAGCACATGATTTGATCTATCTCAGTACTGATAACATTCACTTGATTGAGCTTGTGCCTACCAGGCCCTCCATTGGAAAATACCTCATTTTTTGTCTTATAAGTCGTGTGTATTTTGTGGGGATTTTGACATTATGTAAATTTTCCATTGCTCATCAAAATTTCAATGTACTCACTTGGTAACCTCTAATGGTTTACACATGTTGTGTTGTAAACGGTTACCATCACTATCTGATGTGACAGGGATGCCCAGTGTGATCCAGGTGTCCCCTCCTGGGCTCCCAGGCCATCCCAGTAGAGTGAGCTTAGAAATACATGTGTGCATGTAATACATCCATTGAAATCTGCGTTTGTTCCTATATCCACCTATACTGAGAACCTCAACTCCACATAGATGCCTTTAACTCCAATCTGACCACTACAGGATTCTTTACAGTTTTATCTCTTTCTACTTAGTAATTCAACAGTACATGAACCATGAATTTCCAGATGTTCACACTGGATTTAGAAAATGCAGAAGAACTAGACGTCAAATTGCCAACATCTGCTGGATCATCAAAAAAGCAAGAGAGTTCCAGAGAAACATCTACTTCTGCTGTATTGACTATGCCAAAGCCTTTGACTGTGTGGATCACAACAAACGGTGGAAAATTCTTCAAGAGATGGGAATACCAGACCACCTTACCTGCCTCCTGAGACATCTGTATGCAGGTCAAGAAGCAATAGTTAGAACTGGACACGGAACAACAGACTGGTTCCAATTAGGGAAAGGAGTACGTCAAGGTTGTATACTGTCACCCTGCTTATGTAACTTATATGCAGAGCACATCACGCAAAATGCTGGGCTGGATGAAGCACAACCTGGAATCAAGATTGCTGGGAGAAATATCAATAACCTCAGATAGACAGATGATACCACCCTTATGGCAGAAAGTTAAAAAGAACTAAAGAGCCTCTTGATGAAAGTGAAAGAGGAGAGTGAAAAAGTTGGCTTAAAGCTCAATTCAGAAAACTAAGATCACGGTATCTCGTCCCATCACTTCATGACAAATAGATGAATAAACAATGGAAACAGTGAGAGACTTTATATTTGGAGGCTCCAAAATCACTGTAGATGGTGACTGCAGCCATGAAATTAAAAGATGCTTGCTTCTTGAAAGAAAAGCTATGACCAACCTAGACAGCATATTAAAAAGCAGAGACATTACTTTGCCAACAAAGGTTCATCTGGTCAAAGCTATGGTTTTTCCAGTAGTCACGGATGGATGTGAGATTTGGACTATAAAGAAAGCTGAGCACCAAAGAATTGATGCTTTTGAACTGTGGTGTTGGAGAAGACTCTTGAGAGCCCCTTGGACTGCAAGGAGATCCAACCAGTCCATCCTAAAGGAAATCAGTCCTGAATATTCATTGGAAGGACTGATGCTGAAGCTGAAACTCCAATATTTTGGCCACCTTATGTGAAGAACTGACTCATTGGAAGAGACCCTGATGCTGGGAAAGATTGAAGGCAGGAGGCGATGGGGATGACAGAGGATGAGATGGTTGGATGTATCACCGACTTGATGGACATGAATTTGAGCAAGCTTCAGGAATTGGTGATGGACAGGGAAGCCTGGCATGCTGAAGTCCATGGGGTCGCAAAGAGCCAGACATGACTGAGCGACTGAACTGAACTGAACTTAGTGATGTCTCCCTCGCTCTGATAGTGGGATATCTGACTGCCAATTATCCTTAATGTATTTATTTATTTGAGCAACACCCCATATATGACTGGGCTTCCCTGGTGGCTCAGACAGTAAAGAATCCGTCTGCAATGCGGGAGACCTAGGTTTGATCCCTGGGTTGGTAAGATCCCCTGGAGGAGGGCATGGCAACCCATGTCAGTATTCTTGCCTGGAGAATCCCCACGGGCAGAGGAGCCTGGCAGGCTACAGTCCATGGGGGTGGCAAAGAGTCAGACACAGCTGAGCGACTAAGCATGACACAGCATAGACTTATATAACTAATCTCCTCTCCTCTATGGACACCCTCATCACCCTACTCAGCTTTGCCACCAGACAGACTGACACTCCCCCACATGGGGACTCCCTCCTTCCCGGGCCCGGCTCTGACACAGGCAAACCAGGCCAGGCAGCCCCTGTGCAGATGGCTTTCTCACGCTGCTGCAGGGAAGCCCCCTGACCCTCCTCGAGATGCCACAGAACCCCAAGCTGTACGCAGGGTGGATACTCGGTCACCTCAGTCTGGGCCACCTTGGCTAGGACCTGCCCGCCCCAGCATGGATGCCTATCTTGCCCTGATAGCTTTAAAACTGGACTGCTCAGGAAGAAAAGGGGAAGAAGAGGTAGCAGAGATTTTTAACATGCATATTAACAAATTGTAAAATAATCCTATTGTTACCAATGATCCTTTTGTTACCAACCAGGGTTCTTGGCCTCCTTAATCAATAGAAATTGAAAGAGGCCAGACAGGAAATTCAGGCAAGGCTTTACTGGGGTTCTGGCTGCAGCAGGAGGGAGAGAAAGGGCAGATCTCAGTTGCCAGTACCTGGGAAGTATCTGGCTATAGCGTATTTTATTCTGGATGTGTATATATCTTCAGAAATGCTCTGTAAATAAAAGTAGAGTTAGACATCAGTTTGGCAGAAACCAACACAACTCTGAAAAGCAATCATTCTTCAGTTAAAAAATAAATAATTTTTTTAAATGTAGAGTTAGAATTTCTGGGAGCATTTCATGAAAAGGGTGTAATCTCTCACCTACAGTCATCTCTTGGTATCCATGTGGCATTGGTTCCATGGCCTACCATGGCTACCAGAATCAGCAAGTGCTCAAGTCCTTTGGATTAATGGTGTGGTATTTGCATACAACCTGCTCACATGTGTGTGTGCTCAGTTGCTCAGCTGTGTCCGACTCTTTGCTACTCCATGAACTGTAGCCCCCCAGGCTCTTGTGTCCATGGGATTCTCCAGGCAAGAATACTGGAGTGGGTTGCCATTTCCTCCTCCAGGGAATCTTCCCGATCCAGGGATTGAACCCAGGTCTCCTACTTTGGCAGGCAGATTCTTTACCACTGAGGCTCCACTCTGTACATTTTAAATTATCTCTAGATTACTTATGTGGCTTGCCAGGTGCAGGAGACTTTAGAGATGCAAGTTCCCTGGGTTGGGAAGATCCGCTGGAGGAGGAAATGGTAACCCGCTCCAGTATTCTTGCCTGGAGAATCCCATGGACAGAGGAGCCTGGCAGGATACAGTCCATAGAGTTGCAGAGTTGGACACAACTGAAGTGACTTAGCATGCATGCACAGATTACTTATACTACCTGCTGCTGCTGCTAAGTCGCTTCAGTCGTGTCCGACTCTGTGCGACCCCATAGACGTCAGCCCACCAGGCTCCCCCGTCCCTAGGATTCTCCAGGCAAGAACACTGGAGTGGGTTGCCATTTCCTTCTCCAACTTATACTACCTAATACAATGCAAATGTTATGGAAAGAATAGTGAATACAATGTAAATGCTATATAAAAAATTGCTGGCACACAGCAAATTCAAATTTAATTTTTTGGAACTTTCTGGATTTTTTAAAAATATTTTTGATCTACAGATGGTTGAATCTGTGGTTATAGAACCTATGGATACTGAGGGATGACTATATAAATAATTGCATACATACAAAAGAATTAAATACTGTCTCTTATGTTCTATGAAAATTTTAATTTGATAAAATAGCTAGAAGAATAGAAGATCCCAGGCAATTTCTACCAAAAATTAGACATAGTACTGGAAATTCTGAACAGGTAAGCCATTCCAAGTCTAGATCAGAGAAGGAACATTTTACTCTAAAGATACTGGGACTTCTGCATGGACCCTGACTTTTGAGAAAACTGAACCTGGACAGATCCTGCCAACATTGGAGATAACAGAAAAACAAGCAAATCAACAAAGCATATGGACTAATAAAATATTTTATTGCAAGGGAAAGAAAATATTACTCTGAATACACAGGAGAATACACATTGAAAATTATTTTCTATAGGAAACAGAATATATTTTTACTGTGGTAAAAGATACATAATATAAAATGTATCATTGTAATCATTTTTAAGTGTACAATTCAGTGGCATTGAGTACATTCATATTGTTATACAGCACAGAACATATTTTTGTATTCCTTTACAGTACCTTCCCCCCAAAAAAAATTTACAAAGAGGTAGCTTCTGAGAATTTTTTTTTTTAATGCAGGAAGCCAATAGAACAGAATATAACACAGGGAACTCTGCTCAATATTCTGTAACACCATAAATGGAAAAACGATTTGAAAAAGAGTAGATACACATATATCTATAACTGAATAACTTCTCCGTATGCCTGAAACTAACAACTCTACTCCAATATAAAGTTGAAAAATAATTTTAAAGAGAACAAATTGGAACAAAAAAACAAAAGGGAAGTGGTTAAAAACTAAAAAGTAATACAAGTTTTAATGGAATGGCATTAAAATTCATATTGAAGGCAGTAAAAAACAAAACTTATTAAAGAAGAAATCCATTCAGAGGTGTGGAGGACAAACCGGAGAAAGGTTCCCAGAACAAAAAAGAAAGATGTATGAAATATTAACATTGAGAGAGGTGGTAACAGAAACAAAAGAAAGAAGTTGATTGATCTAAGGCAATCTAGGCAGCCCTACCCATCATAGTGATTGGTTCAGAACAGACATGTGACCCATGATTACCCAATGAGAGTGAAACAGAATATTTTAAAACACAAATCTATGTTCATAAAGTTATAGTGAAACAAAAACAGCAAAGAAAGATTAAAAATACAAAAAAACAGCAATGATAAATTTTTGAGATTGAGGAGGACTTTTCCTGTTGTCTCAGAATTTGTTTAGAGCCCAAAAGCTGAGTATAATAGGAGCCAAGTATTGCCAAATTCTAAAGAGAGCCATAAGTAGCTCACATATGCTTCCAGGGCTTATAAGACACCCTCACCTGCTTGCCCCAACTTGCTTACATAAAGAAAAATGAGCAACTCACAGGAGGCTTAGTTGAATTTTGAGTGATTTTAGAGGAGGTGTCATTAGGAAAGTGTGCTGAGGCTTTTCTTTCCCCTTGTGAAGGAGGGGAGGGAGTATAAGCCCCCAACTCCATGAAAATAATCTAGAAAGATTGTGAGTGCCTTTAAGAAGAGGAGCCCTTAAAAAAAAAAAGAAGAAGAGGAGACCTTTCTGTTTTGTAAGTAACTATCATAACATGGTTAATCAGCTATACCCCAACATAAAATAAAAAAATTTAAAAAAAAAAAAAGAGGAGACTTGCATCTCAGTCTCCTGTCCGGTACTCAAACTTGCTAAACTGCGGAAACTTGTAAACCCCTCCTGGTGTTGACATCAGAGCAGAGGAGCAAGAGGAGAAGTTCTTTGAAGTCTGACATGCATCCCAGGGAGTTGAGGGCATCCCTGACGGCTCAGATGGTAAAGAATCTGCGTGCAATGCAAGAGACCCGGATTCAATCCCTGGGTCGGGAAGATCCCTGGAGAAGGGAATGGCTACCCACTCCAGTATTCTTGCCTGGAGAATTCCATGGACAGAGGAGCTTGGTGGCTACAGTCCGTGGAGTCACAGAGTTGGACATGACTGAGCGACTAACACTTTCACCAGGGAGTGAAAGAAAAGTGTGTGGTGCTTCTCTGAAGAATTCTGAGAGCCGGAGTCTGGCTGGAGGAGCGTGGAAGGAGTAAGAAGAGACGCAGCTGAGTGGCAGAATAAGAGTGAGAATTTTCTCTGGGTCAGGAGGACCTGGGAAGGCAGGCAGGCTTGACATTGTTAAAGAGAGTCCTCCAAAGAGAGTTGCTTTCTAGGGTGAGGAAACCCAACAGGAAGAAGTGTGCTGCTGGGGTAACAGTTTGGGGCAGGGGTCCTAAGACGACAGCAGAGTTATGCAGTGGGTCTCTGACAGTTCATTTTATGTGTCAACGTGGATGGGCCACATTACCCAGGTATTTGATCAAACACTCTTCTAGATGTTTCTGCAAAGTTTTTCTTTTGACAAAACAAGCATTTAAATCAGTCAACTTTGAAGCAAAGCAGATTAGTCTCCACAATGTAGGTGGGCATCATCTAATCAGTTGAAGACCTTAACAGAACAGAGACTGGCCTCCTCCAAGAAAGAAGGAATTCTGCCATCAGACTGCATTGGCACTTGAACTGAAACCTCAGTTCTTCCCTGGGTCTCTAGACCCAGTCGGTCCACCCTGCGGAGTTGGGGCTCACCATCCTCCTCAATCACGTGAGCCCATTTGTAAAATCAATCAATCAGTCCCTCATATTTGCTCATTCTCTCTTCCCCCTCCCTTCTTACATGCGCACACACACACACACACACACACACACACACATCTTATTGATCTGTTTCTCTGGAGAATCCTGCCTAGTACAGGGTACTATCACACAGAAAGTATCTAAGCCAGGTGGTGTGAACCAAGAGATTACTATAACACAAGATCAGCTTTTTTTTATTTTTAAGTTTTTTGATTTTTCTCTTATTGCTTCTCCTATGCACACACCCCCACCCTACCCCAGAAGACCCACAAAATGAAGAGAAGAGGAGAAAATAATGAGGAAAAAAATCGATGCTGCCTGTTATCAGTGTCCCCTCAGTGTCCTGAGCTTAGGGTTCTTTGGATGGAGATGGGGGTGCCTGGGGAAAGCCACAAATGGATGAGGAATTAGAGTTTTACCTTAGACTGAAATGAACACTGTTGTCATTTCATCAGAGAGACAGGGAGAGAAATATGCAGGACATGTTTAAAGGCAGAGACCCGAGAGAAATAAAACTGTTCTTAATTGTCTCCCAAGTATTTCACAGATTTCAATAAACCAGTTACTCCTAGGTCAGAAAAATACCAAAATGTAGGGGAAGGAAAAAGGAGGAAAACAAAGAAGAAAAAGAGAGCTTAAGAAGGAAGGGAAAAAAGATATCAATAAGCTAGTGAAGCAATATAATTACCAAAGTAGGAAGAGGTCAAGGCAAAAAGTCATTAAAATGGACTATGGATCACTATATGTTAATTAAGGTATAACTCACAATAAAATTGGAACAGACATGAACCTAATAAATTAAGTAATAAAGCATAGATATGAATAAAAAATGGAAGTAGGGGAAATGTAATCTTCTAAAACTGATTCTAAAAATATTAGCCTGAAGAGGTCAATAGCCACAGAAGAAATTGAAAAAGTTATCAAATAATCATTTTCCATAACAGGTCTAAGTTATTTCACAGCTACATATCCAAATACCTGAAGGAACAGATAATCCTTAGGCTACTTAATTTTTGCAGTGCAAAGAAAAAGATGAAAAGTGACCCAATTCATTTTGTGAATCTAGCATAACCAACTCTGACCCTAAAACCTAACAAAAATGTGTTAAACAAGAAATCTATATATTAGTCTCATTTTAGGCATGCTAATTCTAAATAAAAAGACTAGCAAATTCAATCCAGTTGAACTTTATAAGAATAACCACCTATGATCAAATAGAATGTATCACAAAATGTAAAAATTGTTAAATATTAAGAAATTAAAAATATCAAACCAATAATGCAGCAGGACATAAACCATAAGATCATGACAGCATATGCAGAATAGGTATTTAATAAAATTCCAAACTTGTCACTAACAATCTGTCTTAAGCTTAGAGCTAATGCATTCAACAATGAGATATTAGAGGTAACCCCATTAAAATAAGAAGAAAGTGTATGAATTCATATCATCACCATTATTTAATCTTCTGGAGGCTTTAGCCAGTATAAGACTCAGAACAGGAAGTAAGAGACATAAACCTTAGGGAAAAAAGAAATCTTTCTTTGTAGACCAGAAATAATAATATGTCTAACATTTCCAAGTGGATCAATTGAAAATTTAATGCAACATAAACACATAAAAATCTATCATGTTTAGGTATGGCAGTAATAACTAGATAGAAAACATAATTTAAAATTCCCTTTGAATATTACAGCAAGAAAAACAAAACATGTAATACCTAGGAATAAACTTTTAAAAATAGGACTTGCCTGAAAAAGAACTAAATCTTACTAACAGACTTTCTTGTATAAAAATCACATTGAAAAATAAAAAAGAAAATAACACTCCTCAACCAAACACATGATCATTACAGAGAAAAGGTAAATCCTAAACACATATTTTTAAAAGTAAACCTCATCAGTAATCAAAGAGAGGTAGATTAAAGCAAAAATGACACCATTTTTCACCTAGCAAATTAAATTTTTTTGGTTTATTTCAGTTCAGTCGCTCAGTCATGTCCGACTCTTTGCGATCCCATGGACTGTAGCACGCCAGGCCTCCCTGTCCATCACCAACTCCCAGAGTTTACCCAAACTCATGTCCATTGAGTCGGTGATACCATCCAATGATCTCATCCTGTGTCATCCCCTTCTCCTCCTGCCTTCAATCTTTCCTAGCATCAGGGTCTTTTCCAATGAGTCAGTTCTTTGCGTCAGGTGGCCAAAGTATTGGAGCTTCAGCTTCAGCATCAGTCCTTCCAATGAACACCCAGGACTGATCTCCTTTAGATGGACTGGTTGGATCTCCTTGCAGTCCAAGGGACTCTCAAGAGTCTTCTCCAACACCATAGTTCAAAAGCATCAATTCTTTGGTGCTCAGTTTTCTTTATAGTCCAACTCTCACATTCATACACGACTACTGGAAAAACCATAGCCTTGATTAGACAGACCTTTGTTGGTAAAATAATGTCTCTGCTTTTTAATATGCTGTCTAGGTTGGTCATAACTTTCCTTCCAAGGAGTAAGCGTCTTTTAATTTCATGGCTGCAATCACCATCTGCAGTGATTTTGGAGCCCAGAAAAATAAAGTCAGCCACTGTTTCCACTGTTTCCCCATCTAGTTCCCATGAAGTGATGGGACTGGATGCCATGATCTTAGTTTTCTGAAGTTGAGCTTTAAGCCAACTTTTTTACTCTCCACTTTCACTTTCATCAAGAGGCTTTTTAGTTCCTCTTCACTTTCTGCCATAAGTGTGGTGTCATCTGCATATCTGAGGTTATTGATATTTCTCCCGGCAATCTTGATTCCAGGTTGTGCTTCCTCCAGGCCAGCGTTTCTCATGATGTACTCTGCATATAAGTTAAATAAGCAGGGTGACAATATACAGTCTTGACGGACTCCTTTTCCTACTTAAGTCTCTGTTTTTAATGGAACCACCCAATACCGACAAGAGTGAGGTAAGGTAGATACTTTTGTGCTTTTACACACTGCTGGTACCATATAGTTGCAACAATTTCTCTGAAAAACAACTTGTCCATGTATATCATTAACATTAGTTATGATATTACATTTGAACCTAGTAACTCTCCTTTCAGGGATCCTTAGGGAAATATTTGGATATATCAACAATCATTTGTTCCAAGGTGTTCACAGCAACATTGAACCAAATAAAAGGGATGAGGGTAAGTAAATTATAACATTAGAAAAACAATGAGGCACATTATATCTTTACATATTATTTTAATGGTTTTGTAATATTTCAGTGTATACCATTTATAAATATATGTATAAATTTACCATGAAAAATGATGTCTGCAAAGTTTTGGGAACTACTTACTATTATATTGTGAAGCCCCCCAAAAAAATCAGGATATAGAATCATATCAGTAACAATTTATGTAATCTTAACTTATTTTAAAAAATGAAAATATAGTGATCAAAAATAAATATGTCCAAATACTGTGAAAAATAGCTGTCTTGGTGCTGAAGTTAAAGGTAATTCTTCTGCTTTTTCATGCGTTTTGATATTAAAAATTTAAGAATATATAGTGTACTTAAAAGGAAAAATAACTTACAAGCATTCATAACGGGGTTGATTGATGGATGGCTTCAGGGTGTCCATGGCTTAGCTAAGACTGCAAATACATTTTTTATGCTACTGAATTTTCTTGGAGAGAGAGTGATAGTTTCAAAGGGCTTCATCATCCCAGAATTAGAAGCTGCTGATTTAAAACTTTTAGGAAGTGATTTAGAAGGGTCATTATTATATATTGACCACGTTCCAGATTTGCCACCCCCACATTCATATTAAAGGGTTAGATATTTTAAACATCATTATTTTCAAAACTAAGCCAGAAAAATTTTACTTGTCTTATATTCAAATGGAAAACTCTCAAGATATTCATGAGTATCTTTCTCATTTAAATTATAAACACTACTAAAACTGTAATGCCATAAATATTTATTGAGCATCTAGATAAGCAGGGTCCCATGAAGCATGAAATGCTTTTTCTAATAAGAACTCCAAGTTCAAGGTACAGTGAAATAAGGAATATATATGACACCTTCACATGATTTGTTTATTTATGTATGCTTATATGTGTGTGCACATCAGTTCTGGGGGTCTTATTTTTATTCATGTATTCTTTTGTTAAAAAAAATATTTAAGGACGCTTACCAAAATAAATATAACATAGAATGAAATGTAAAATAAGTAGGTGAGTCAATTGGGACAAAGGCTAAAATGAGGTAGAAAAGGTAAGATGAAGCCAAGAACAAGGTCAGTACTCCTAGTTCATGCCAAAGTTTCAAGTTCCCTTGTAGTCTAAACAAGAAGGTAAACATGATCTGTTACATGATTCTTTGTGCCTGAAAGATAAAAAGAAACCAGTTACTCAGGAGAAGCCCAACTATTGCAAATTGTATCACCAAAGGGAAAGTTCTCCCATGGGCCTTTATAAAGAGGACATTGTGATATAATAAGCAACATCTTCTCAAGGTCAAATAAAGAACAACAACCTGATGTAAAATACACAGGGAGATATGTGGGTTGTACCAGGCATCATTGAAGAGCTCTTCTGTGACCACCTACTCGAAATCACAATTCCCCAACCCCCTTCCTAGCTTCTTTTGTTCCTGTAGCACTATCATCAATGAGACTTTATCTTTTTTAAAATCTCTCTCTCCCTCCATTAACTTAAATATAAATTCAATGAAGGCAGACATTTTGGTCTATCTCATTCATCCACATTCCCAGGCTTCAAAAGAATTTCTAACACATAGAAGTTGTTCAATATATATTTATTGAATGAGTGAATTCATGAATTATCATCATATAATTAATAGTGAGTAGTATCATTATTACTATCAACATGCCATTGTCATTAGCAGGATTCACAGAACTCTTTTGCATTATATTCTTCAAGATGAACAGAGGATAAAATTAAAACACAATTTTGTAAAAGCCATTTTATGAAAGTCAGATAATGTAGCATAAGAATGTAGCTTTCAGCAGTCAAGATATGAATTTCAAAACATCTAAAGGAATCAATAAACTGCATGTTTTTAGACAATCCTTCTTAAATAAGAATTTGATAATTATGATGAAACTACAAGTTGGGGTTATATTTCCTGAAAACAGTTGGAAAACAGCTATTCTATGTTCCTTCAAAGGACACAGCTGTATGGTTTGATTCAGCTAAGCTGGGTTAGGAAATAGAGCAAAGAATCTAAAAATGAGGTATTCCTGAAAGTAAGTTTTGATACTTGTAGAGACAGGCCAAGAGATAAACCCCAGCCAGAACCAAGACCTTTTTCAGAAAGAGATTAGATTCCCATGTTAACATAAAGACATTTATATGATGTTGGTGCCAAATGGATAGATTCATAGCCCTAAAAGATTTTCAGCTAGAAAAAATTTAAAGCAGAACACCCAAAAGTTCATCTGAGCCACATGACATCTTAGTGAAACTCCCAGAAAGTAACATAACATTTCAGTATATTATAATCATGAAATATACACTTCATTAAGCAAATAAGTTAGCTTGATAGATAGGCCTGTTTTCCATAAGGAATTTAAATATGGAGAGATGTTTACATATTTGAGAATATTAATTCGATAAACAACGTTCTGTAGTGATTCTTCCTGAAACTGTTATATAACAGAATCAGTTGTCAGTTCAAATCAGTCCTGGTTGTCGATAATAAAACCATATATCAAGCGTCCAGGAGAATCTTTTTCTTGCTCTCAGGGCTTAGAGATACAGAGATGGCCACTGAGTTCAACTTGAACAGGTCCTTTTCTTTTTAAGTGAGTGAGAGGAACCATAACACCTCTCTTTTACTCCTGCCAGATATTGTTTGATTCATAAAAGCCCATGCACCTGACTCTCACTGACAGCTAATTCCCAGTGATGCACAGTGGGAGGTGATGTGTATCTATGGTGGATGCTGAGGTGTGCCTCCAGGTGCCCCTTGAGGACTGAAGGATTTATGACCCCAACTCCTGGAAGTTCTGCCCACAGCCTCAGCTGTCAGCCTCTTTGGGAATCCGCTGAGGCAATGGGTGCCTGGCCCAAGTGCACAGTAACCCCTGGGCTCCCCTGCAGTGCTCTCTTGGGCTGTCCATCTCTGCATGTCCAAATCCAGCCTGCCCATAAGGCCCTGCTCAAATACTACCCTCTTCCAGAGGCCTCTCCAGATTCTTTGCTTTTCTAAATGTTCTTTTCTTTTCTTAATGACCATGCTCCCTCCCTGGGTAGGGTTGCCAGGTAGAATACAGGACACCCTGTGAAATTTGAATGCCAGGTCAACAGCAAATAGTTTTTCATAAAGCCATGTCCCAAATATTATATGGGATACACTTGGACTAAAAAACTAGTCATTTTGATCTGAAATTCAAATGTAACTGAGCATTGCGTATTTTTATTTGCTAAATCTAGCATCCTTATGTCCAGGCAGCCAGAATCCCATAACTGTTCTACACAGAAGGATAAAGGCCCAGTCTCCTTGCCCCAGCACGGGAGAGTTCTGAGGGGTCTTCCCAGTTTCAGAGTTCCCCTGGGGGATAGTTGATGTTTTCTATTGAGGCTGTATCTAAGTCTAGCTTCTCCCTCTGCCCAATCCTGCTTCTTTGTCTACATTGGTCATTAATCCCAAGTGTTAGTAGTTCAGTCATGTCCAACTCTTTGTGATCTCATGGATTGTAACCCACCAGGCTTCTCTGTCCATGGAGTTCTCCAGGCAAGACTATTGGAATGGGTAGCCATTTCCTTCTCCAGGGGAACTTCCGGACCCAGGGATAGAACCTGGGTCTCCTGCATTAGACGCAGATTCTTTACCATCTGAGTCACCAGGGAAGCTGATTAATCCCAAACAGGCCCCCTAATAAATTTCCTGCATAAGCAGACTCTCCCTCCTAGGGTCCACTTCCTGGAAACTCAACTTGAAACTGGGCCTGAGGATGAATAGAGTGGTTTGGCTCAAAAACAAGGTGAATGACTAAGAGAGGTGGCGAGTGGCCTGGAGAGAAAGATTCAGGTCAAGTTATGAAGAGTATACACAAACACTGTATATGGTTGAATATTGCAAGACGGACTAGTTCAAAAGACACACTTGACCTTATAGTTTAGAAGTTAGTATCTGGAAAATCCCAGTCGTTTGTGACTGCCGTGGTGGGGGTGGGGGCTGTGGAAATGGAGGTCAAGTGGTGAGGAGTGTTTACTTTCGTCTCATGAGTGCTTCCTGCGCTTTTCTGCCAAGGCAGGGTGAACCTCCGTGGTCTGTGGTGGCATAAAATTCCGTTGAGGTCTTTTCTTCAAATACTGCAAACCGTGACTTCTGTTTCATCATTTATTGCATTGCATATTAAAAACTATTTTTCCAAAGTTATTCCGTTAACTGACTTCCAGGAAGATGTCCTGGAAGCTACACGTCATGTAGCTTCATATACTTCACAGAGCCAGTCACTCACACCTAAGGGCATTTGTACCCCCGGGTGAGTGGCACTGCCTTTAAGAGGTTTGTTTCTCTCCTTTCCTCCAGGGTCTATTCTAAGGAAAGTTATGTAAGCCTCTCTTGAGTCCAGAATCTCTTTCTCCCTCTAGCTTTCTCCTGGCTAAAAGTTTCTGTTCGTGTGAAGAAAAAAACTCTACCATGGCAGCTCATCCCAACTCCCCACTGCTTCTCCACACGGACTCCAGACTTCTTTAATGGGCACACGGTGCCTGAGGTTGATGTATATCTTTTGTCTAGGTTGCCCCTAGCAACACTTGATAACTAGATTCTAAAATTATATTTAAAGATATCAGATCAGAAGCTGATATAGCCCCCAAATATAATTGAGTGGTATTATTGCCACATAAGTTGGGGCCAGTTCACCTCAACATACTGTCTGCCACATGCCCACACAGAAGTTTGTGAAGTTTGACATTTTACTAGGTAGACAGGAGCACAGTTATGGGGAAACCTGGAGTTTTCCCCATGATACAATCTTCATTCCAGATTACCTATAAAAATCTTCATTTGAAATTTCTGGCTTCCACAAAGCCGGTACTCTGTGACAACCTAGAGGGATGAGATGGGGAGGGAGGTAGGAGGGAGGTTTAAGAGGGAGGGGGCTTGTGTATGCCTGTGGCAGAAACCATCACAATATTGTAAAGTAATTATTCTCCAGTTAAAAATAAAATAAATTCTGGGTTCCATGACTACTTCTTTCAGGTCCCAAATGTTACTACTTCTCCATCTAAAGAGAAGTCCATTCACCCCCACCTCATGTTTTCTCTTGTGAAATCAAATCTCCAGGTATCATTTTTGTTGCTACTGTAACAAATTACCACAAACGTGTTGATCCCTAGGTTGGTTTGATCCCTGGGTAGGGAAGGTCCCCTGGAGAAGGAAATACCAACCCACTCCAGTCTTCTCCCCTGGGAAATCCCACGGATAGAGGAGCCTGGCAGGCTACAGTCCATGGGGTTGCAAAAGGATCAGACATGACTAAGCGACTAAACAACAAGAAGAACTAGATAAAACAATGCACATGAATTATCTTGCAGTTCTGGAGGTCAGAACTGCCACACAGATCTCACTGGTTTAGCATCAAGGTGTCAGCAGCACTGCAATGTTCCCTTCCAGAGGCTGTAATTGATAATCCATTTCCTTGCCTCTTGCCACTTTGTCCATCTTCAAAACCAGCAACATAGCATCTCTCTGACTTGTTCCATCATCACATCTCTTTCTGCTCACAGCCTGTGAGGTTTCTTTTTTTATGAGTTTTTAAAAATTTGAACCATGTTTTTTAGTCTTTATTGAATTTGTTACAATATTGCTTCTGTTTTGTGGTTTGTTTGGTTTTTTTGGCCAAGAGGCATGTGGGGTCTTAGCTCCCTGACCAGGGATCGAACCTGCACCCCCTACACTGGAAGGCAAAGTCTTAACCACTAGACCACCAGGGAAGCCCTGGAAGTTTCTTTTAAGGACCTGTGTGACTAGATTGTACTCCACCCCAGATAACCCAGAAAAATATCTCCATCTCAAGGCCAAAAATTAATGACATCCACAGAATCCTGCTTGCCAAGTCTAGTAACATATTCATAAGCTCTGAGGACTTGGGGTGGGGGGCGTAAATGAAAATTATTCTATCACATCTGCCCATAGCAAAATATACTTCCTTATTCTCATCCTCATCCTATGGTAAGTCATTAAAGAAGACTCACAAATATTTGGAGAGTCTAAAAAATAAATTAAATACAAGTATATCAGGTAAGAAAAAATAAATTTACAGTGAGCCACACCAAGCTTCCCTTTCTGGACACGTGTACATTAGTCACTCAGTTGTAGCCAGCTCTTCGTGATCCCATGGACTGTAGCCCTCCAGACTCCTCTGTCTGTGAAATTCTCCAGGCAAGAATACTGGAGTGGGTTGCCATTTCCTTCTCCAGAGGATCTTCCCAACCCAGGGATTGAACCTAGGTCTCCTTCATTGCAGGCAGATTCTTTACCATCTGAGCTACCAGGGAAGCCTTCTGTGTATGATTCCCCATGAAAAGATGTTGGTTAGATGACCAAGATATAATTTCTCCTTGTACAAATCTATTCCCCAAATTCTGTGTCAGTTAATGCAATTTCTAGCAACACAACAACAATTAATCCTGCATCCTAGCTGTTCTTCTATGAAGACTAAGTTGCTGCAGAATTAACAAATTTTTTAACACTCATATTTCCTGAAGATGAAAAATAAATCAGAGTGTTCAGAGACTGTGAAATGAGTCCTGTGTTGATGTGAATTGTAGATAATTGTCTCGTATATAGGAGAGACAAATGTTAAAATAAATGTAACTTCAAACTCTGAGTCTTGGAAGTGACTTATTTCTACATGAAATAAATTTCTCTCATAATTGTATCAATGCAATATTTATAATCCTTGTTAAGTAGAAGTAGAAAAGGTACTTCCTTCTTCTGGAGCAGACAGAAAGGAAGAATGCTTACCTCTAATTACCTGTAAAATGTTAAGATAATCTTCCACTGGGGATATCATGAGAGTCCTAGAAAAAGAAATAGCATCATATTTATTTTATAGGGGAAAATACTCATCTATCTACTTCTCATGATGCAAAAGATATTGTTTCAAGCTCACTTCCAAACTCTCTACCTTTTTCAAATTTCTTGAGAAATCTACATGCAAATTCTTATGCAGCTTTTGAAACCAAATACAACCAAGATTTATCGGTTCTCCTTCCTCTGTGAAAATCTATTGTGCCTCTTTTTTTTTCTAAAAGACTTAAGAAAACCAACCTTAGTGGGCCTTCTAGACATTGTTAATACAAAGTTAGAGCGATCACTTCCAATAGACATCAGACACCTCCTCCCCTGAAACAGTCAGCGGCACCACCACCCCAAGGTCTTCTAGAACTGACAGGAAGCTAATGGAAACAGTGAAAACGAGTCTCAGAGAGGTGCTGACAAGAGAGAAGAAAGGAAAGTCACAGGGAAAATGAAGAACATGAAGAGGTCCCTCTAAAGACATCAGTGCCTACGGCAGGGCCTGGCAGGCCAGTCCACACTCAACAGGTATTTATTGAATGGTGGAGCTCTTTGTTATCAACTGAATAGCCTTCCCTAGAGCCATGAGCAACCTGCCACACAAAGATAGCATCCAGGGACAAGAATATCAGCAGGAAATGGGTTGGCAAGGTGGATGGCTTGAGACCTCTCTTTGTTCACAGCTCTGCCACAGCTAGATGTCTGACAGGGAAAATCACTTAAATGTCTGAATCTCTAATTCCTCAGCTGAAAAGTGAGGGGATTAGACTCTGATCTGTAAGATTCCTTCAAATCCAAAGTCTACAATCCCTAGGACACAAAAAAGGATGCAGTTACCACACAGTGTCTTGGCCTTGACCAGAAGTCAGGTTTTGCCTGTCTTCCCTCACACTCTCTGTGGCCGTGACCTCTGACCCTATCCTATTGTAGCTCCAGCCCTACCTTCCTTCGATCTCAAGGTCAGCCCATCATGGGACCACCAGCGTCAATAAGTTTAGTGACTGACCTGCACAGGGACCTAGAGAAAACCACTCTCCCCTCAACTTATATTCTCAAAGGTTTTTTGCTGTTGTTGTATATTATGGACCTATACTTTTTTCTTTATTTTGTTTTCATTTTGTTTTGTTTTTAGTATGGAAATAACCCTGTCAATAGATACATAAGCTGTTTCTTTGGCGTGGTAATATTGAGGTTACAAATAATAACCTGATGTACCTTCTCTCTGTTCCATGAAGAGATGCTGAACTCTAATCTTAGCTATCTATCTCACTGACTGTGGGCTATTAATCATCAAAAGACCAAGAGAAAGAATTTAGGTGTAACCCAAAGTCAGTCCTGGAAAAACATTCCCAAGAGCATTCTCCATTGCTGACGATAAGTTCTATCAGATGTACACAAAAGGAAAAGCCGTACCCATTTTTCTCTTCTCTTTCACTTAACCCTGGCGTAAAAGCAACAGATTCCTCACAAACAGACTGAAAAAATAAATCATTTACCACTTATAGGGCCAGATTCAAGAACAGAAAACATTTATGTAAGCCACTTCCTGAATATTCAGCTTTTAATGATAGCTACAAAGCCTCCTGAATGTTGTACCCTAAGGCTCCCTGAGGATCCTAAAACACAAACAAATGTAAATAATGGTCAGGAAGTCTTTCTAAATTGATTAACCTCCTTTAATTCTGACCTGTCCCTGAGATATGATCAAGTGAGCTCATTAGTAAAATCCCTTTTTAAATAAGTAACAGATGCTTTTTATTAAAACAGACAAGCAGATGGGTGGCATCACTCAGATCCACCATTCCACCTCATTTTTGCCACTCAACCAGTTACCATTATAAACACTCAATGAATTATATGGTTTCCTTAGGGTGGAAATGCAGGGGAGGAAAACAAGTTCTTGTTCGATGGACATGACTCCCTTTAAATAAATTCCAGAAGAAGAGGCTTTGGCTCATTAATTTTTAAATCTGCTAAAATGTTCAATTAGCAGCAAAGCACAACTTCCAAGTCTAGTTTGTCAACACAGAATCTGAGAACACAAATTTAAGGAGACATAAATCAGTAAGGTTGAATCCTCTAAATTAATAATCAATGAGTTCCTCCAGAACAAAAAGTGACTAAAGTCAAGGTATTTTCAAGAAAATATCTTGATAGTTATCAAATAATAAAAGTCTCTAGGGTTCTAACTGAACAGAAAACTTACTGACTTCCTTTCTATATACAACTTTGCTTAGGGTCATGAAGCCAAAGCCTTTCCATAAATGCAGGTACTAAGTCGGACTGGATGCAGCAATTCTCTAAGAAGATCACAGGACTTAAATCAGTAGTCCAGATATCCTGGGAAGTTGCTTTCTGGTGTGAAGCAGAAGTAAGATTTTGAAACCAACCAGCTTTAACATTATAAAATGATCTCTTTCCATCCCTAATTATATTTTAAGGGAAATAATTAATTGAGAGAATGAAATAAATTTCATCTTATTAGATAATGAAGGGCATTTTGCATCAAGCAATAAAATTGAACCTCCTGTAACAAGTCAAAACCATGATAATAACTTCAAATCAATTTATAAAATAAACCAAGGTGAGGGGGAGAAGTCCTTGAAGTAATGTCAGGCCAAATTGATATTTAGAATCCATAAAATTTATAAAGGGCATACATCAGCAGAGACATCGGGTATTTTCCTGTATCCAGTCTCAGTTTACATTTGAGTTTATTACAATGGAAAGGGGAGAAGTTCTTAATATCCTGCATAGATTATTAGATTAAATAGAAGGTGACCTCAAGTTAATTTCATCAGGTTACTTTATTCCTTCCCAAAACCAACCTGAAATAAGGCACAGTAGAAATGGGACTTTATGGGGATGGTTCTAAATGTTGAAAGGGAGGTCATTCAAAATGGGGAAGGGGGAGCAGAAGAAGGACACGGTCGCCAGGCAGCATCAGTGGAGCAGGGAGTGTGGAGAGGGAGGAAGTAGGTAGGTAGTCAAGATTAGTTTTCCCCAGATCCCTCATGGGGCTGGTTCCATGTGGAATGTTCCCAAATCTTTCTGCCCTATCCCCACCTGCCTTCCTTTCCTTAAGTTTAATTTGAGAGTTACTTCCCACCAGTGCTTATGTGAGGATAAGAGAAGACATCTCCCCCCAATTATCAAACACCACCCTCAAGGTAAAACAAATAGTTGTACGTGGCTTTATTTCCATTTTGCAAATTGCATTAAAATTGACCCAAAATTCTCCTCTCTGTAGCGGGGAATGAGGGAAACAGCCATCAAATATCTACTTCTAGCTCCTTTTCAACCCCGGCACTTGGTCAACCTATACCTTTCTAAGGTGGCAAGATACTGAAGTTAGCAAAACTATCCATAAACAGGGATATTTTTCTTTCAATCCCATCATTTCCAGAACCTACTAATGGCAAACACACATACAGATTTTTTAAAAGGTGAAAAACACATTAATAGATTTTGGATTTTCAAACCACTGGAAATAGGTGTGCCTACCAACGATTTACACCAAAAAAGATTCTGAACAGATATGTCCTTTTGAGAAACCCTTGTTAAGGAATGACCCTCAACATTGTGTGTGAAGGTCTCTCATTCATGTCCAACTCTTTGCAACCCCATGGACTGTATGTAACCCACCAGGCTCCTCTGTCCATAGGGATTCTCCAGGCAAGAATACTAGAGTGAGTTGCCATGCTCTCCTCCAGAGGATCTTCCCAACCCAGGGATCAAGCCCAGGTTTCCTGCCTTGCAGGCAGATTCTTTACCATCTGAGCTACTAGGGAAGCCCAGATTCTCAGCCAATGCTCTTAATGGCCTGAGACTAGTTCCTGCTACCAAATCTGTTAGGTCCTGTTGAGTCACCATCCATCCCTTGACAGACCACAGGGGTGTGGACACAAGTTCCCTCTTGCTTTTCTTAGAGGAGGAGGAGTTATAAGTTGGGAGTAATCAGTAGCAGTCTGCCTCAGTCATTGGGATTTCTGGCCCTGAAGCTCATCTGATGGCCGCAGGTATGCCTACTACAGTCCTGGTACCTCACCACTGAAATGTTGTGAAATGACAAGCCCGAAAACTCAAAAATGCCTTCCCTGGTGGCTCAGACGGTAAAGCATCTGCCTATAATTTGGGAAACCCAGGTTCAATCCCTGGGTCAGGAAGATCCTCTGGAGAAGGCAATGGCACCCCACTCCAGTACTCTTGCCTGGAAAATCCCATGGATGGAGACCGTGGTAGGCTACAGTCCATGGGGTCGCAAAGAGTCGGACACGACTGAGCGACTTCACTTCACTTTTTTTAGCAACCAGAGATTGTCAGTGGGTTGATGAAAAGGGATCTCCTTAAAAATAAGCATATATACAGAGCCCTTGACAGACCACAAATTATTTTCGTAGTTTAGATGACAGAATCCTCACAATCCTATGAGATGAGAAGGTAATTTTATCTCCATTTTAAAAAAAAAGAGACAGAGGCTCAAAAAAGTTAGATGGGATTTTTATAATTGTAGGATTGATATGTCATTGAGCCAGAACTTGAACCCAAGACTCCAGATTCCAAGGCTGAGTGTGCCTTTCAAGGTGCCACAGTGCCTGTCATATCAGAAATAAAGAAAGCTTAGTCTGGAAGCACAGCGCATACCAGTTGGCTTGCTTGACTCTTATATTTAATTGTATTTTTATCTTGTTACATGCTCTATATTTTTATATGTTGTCCCACATCCTTTGGGAGAGCACGGGAAAAGAAAACAATTAGAAGAGAAAGAGGAGAAGAGGGGAAGTGGAGAGGGCGGGAGAGAGGAGAACAGCTGGAGCCCAAATTCTCCATCTTCACTAAGCATTTTGTACTATTTACTTGTTGCAGATGATATTCTTATGAATATGGATATCATATTACTTCAAGATACTCATAGCTCATTGCTTTGGTTTTCTAAAAATGTGTTTATGTTCTAGTAAGTAAGACAAATAAGACTAACTGTTCTTATACATTTCTCAATTTAGAACTGTAAAATAAGTAAAGCAAGGGATAAAATTCATTTGTTTTATGCAAGTTCCCTACTAAGCACTTACCACTCTACATCGTAATTACATATTAGTCTATCTCCCCTAAGAGACATGTCACGCCTACCCATTACAGTATCCTGGCACATGGTAGTTGTCTAATAAATTTTTGTTGAATGAGTAAATATGATTAAAGCAAAGTCATGTATTACTCATGTGCCTAAAACTGACTCTCAGCTCTCTGGAATCTAGTATATAGACTTAATAAATATATATTAATAAAACTTATAAACATGCATATACAAATTATTGTCCAATAAAGTAAGGTGTGAAAAGTATTATTTAAGTGGCAGAGAAAAGTGTTATAGAAATTCCAAGAGGGGAGAGCTTTCTTTTAGGGGAGCACTCAGGCAAAGATTTACAGAAAAGGTAATCGTCACTAGCTGGAGGAAGCAGAGGACATGTGTTTCAAGCAGAGAAGACTTCACAGGAGCAAAGGAAAAGTGGGAAAAAGCAAATGAGTTTAGGAGTCAAGTTGGCTAAACAAGTCAGTTGAAATTGAGGGATGATGGGAAACAGTGATTGGTGTGAAAGACGTTGCTAGTTATTTCCCAACACCCATCAACCCCCTCTTCTTTAACATCAGAACCTTGATTTTAGCTGGTCCCCCCTTGCTGCCTCACTAAGAGATTACATTCCCATCCTTTCTAGAAGTTAGTTGTATCCATAGAACTATGTTTTGGCCAACAGAGTGTTATCTGAAGTGTCTTGTGGACTTCCAGTACAGCTCTGTAAATCCTACAGGGGCACACACGTCTCTTCCTCATGACATACCTAACACTCGTCTGCGTAGACTGAAGCTCTCACAGCCATTTTGGGCCATGAGGATGGAACACACAGCCTAAGGTTGGTGAGTGCTCAAAGAAGCCTTGGTCCCTGAGGATTTCATAGGGTCACATGTCAGGCCTGTACCACCTACTACTTATTTTACAAGAGAAAGAAAGAATTTCTACAAAGTTCAAGACTCTCGTTGCTGTTGGTTAGTCACTAAGTTTGTGACCCCATGGACTGTTAGCCCACCAGGCTCCTCTGTCCATGGGATTTTCCAGGCAAGAATACTGGAGTGGGTTGCCATTTCTTGCTTCAGGGGATCTTCCCGATCCAGGGATCTAACCCAGGTCTCCTGCCTTGGTACGTAGATTCTTTACCACTGAGCCACCAGGGAAACCCTCAAGAATTTCATACCAAATTTTAATGTTATGTGAAGCAAAACCTAATCCAAATTGATACGTTAAAAAAATGTGAGCACAACACATATACACACAGCCACGCTAGATAAAAATATAACCCTACTGCCTTTCATTGTTCAGCCAACTTTTCCACTTGTCACTTTTTGACTTTGCTAAACCCAGATGACACAGCTCTGCTACATTTAAGTAATGTTTACCACCAACACAGCCCCTGAGAAATCTTCTTCAATAGCATCGTCGAAAGCAATTTTCCAGCATCTGATTTTGGTGTAAATCATTAAGATTTTTGCTTTGGCATGCTGCAATTACAGCCAGGCAGGGCTGTAGCCTGGAATTAATCAAGAAATCGCAACCAGGTCAGCTTCAAAGGACTTCATTCCCGTGAGAGACAATGACAAGGGCAGGAGAAGGAGTGACCCCGAAACTTAACCGACAGGCAGAGAGCTGCTTTTTATCCCTAAGCAGGTATAATAAATACCAAAATCTAGATTGAAGGAGAGACAATTGTGCAGCAAGATAAATTTATTTGCAGAGCAAAATCTGGAGTCTTACTAAGTTCAGGAAAGATGGTTCTGTGGTAGGAGCTCCAGGGAGCATTAAAAAGGAACACACAGAAGTAGACAAAACAGAGTTTGGGAAAGGGTGGTGCTGATGAGAAACAGGAGCCGTATGATAGCAGCAATTAACCTGAAAGTGAGGAAATCAGTGGGCTGCCCAGGCGGCTCAGTGGTGCAGAATCCACCGGCAATTGCCAAAGATGCCGGAGACGAGAGCTTGATCCCTGGTTTGGGAAGGTCCCCTGGAGGAAGAAACGGCAACCCGCTCCAGTATTCTTGTCTGACCTGGTTGCGATTCCTTGATTAATTCCAAGAAAATCCCATGGACAGAGAAGCCTAGTGGGCTATAGTCCCATGGTGTCACAAAGAATTGGATACAACTGAGTGACTGAGCACACAAGAGGAGATGAGCAGATCCTGTCTGATTAGTCATCCAATTGCCCCCTTTCTGGGTGACCTGAGTGGCCCCAGAAGTTATTTCAACATTTGCCAGTGACTTGGAAAGTCCCCTTTGAGAAAAGTGGGGCTAACAGGAGCTCGGGGAAGGGCACATAGCTTCCTACTGACTGGACATGTCCCCGACTCAGTCCAACCTCGTTTTCTCATCCATTTCTGATCCTCTACCTCCATCTTCAGAAAGCTCAAGCAAAAAAAGCACTTCCGCATATATCTTTTGATGCTCATGGCACGTCCAGCAAGGAGCTGAGTCCCAAAGAGTTTCACTTCTTTGACAAGCACCACCGAGTGATTCGTTTTTACGAGTCTGCTCCAGGTGGCGCTGGTGGGGCGGCTGGAAAGTCAGAGGGAAGAAGGAGAGGAAGAGGGAGGGGAGCCCACGTGAGCAGTGGCAGAAGCCAGAGTACAAGGGACACTTGAGAAGAGCTGTTTGCTTTGGATGAGGATTTATTACCCAGAGAAGGAGGAGGTCAGAATGGAAAGGCTGTGGGGCTCAGATTGTGGAGGACACCTTCAAATGCCAGGCAGAGACCTGTGTTTTGATTCCATGGTCAATGTGAAGTCAGGGGGTATAGATTTATGCAGGCTAATCACATGCCTTCAGAACTGGCTTTAGGGAAACTAACCTGATTGTGATGTGTGGGTTGTACCCAAGTGCAAAAGCTTGAGACTAGGCAGAAACTTTGGGGGAAAGTTTGTTCCTGTTGTTGTTCGATCGCTCAGTTGTATCTGACTCTTTCTGACTCCATGGACTGCAGCACGCCAGGCCTCCCAGTCCTTCACTGTCTCCTGGGGTTTGCTCAAATTCATGTCCTCTTGAGTCGGCAATGCTATCTATTTCATCCACTGCTTCCCCCTTCTCCTTTGCCTTCAGTCTTTCCTAGCGTCAGGGTCTTTTCCAGCGAGCTGATTCTTCACATCAGGTAGCCAAAGTATTGGAGCTTCATCTTCAGTACTATCAGGAGAAAAGTTTACAGGGTGACAAAATTTTCTGTACACATATGTACCCCCCAGTTTTTCTTTATGACCAAAGCAATTCCTAAGCTGAGGTTTCCTTTACTTTTGGATGTTCCTACATTCAGAGCCTAAGCCAAGTCTGAGCATCTGAGAAGCCCACGTGCACAACTCTTAAGGGACCATGCTCTTTCTCCAGCAGCTGCCCAACGTCACCACAAAACAAATAAGTGTGACTATTGACAGAAAGCAATAACCCTTCCTACATCTGTTGAATAAATTGCCTATTAGCAGTCCCACACCATAATGCATGTCAGATTATGCAGATTCAGCCCTTATGAATGAGTGGAAAAATCTTATCAATAAGTGAAGTTCTATAACCAAATCCCTAAGCATTTTCTTATTATTTCCTAAAGCTCTTCCTCCTTCCGGCTCATCCGTGAACTTTCTGAGAGCTAGCTGAATCAAAGATAAGCAAGAAGTTCATACTCTCTGTATACCATTCCTCTGGGGAAGAGCCTCTTGGGTCCTTGGGATTTATATTATAGAACCACAATTTAAATGCAGATTTTTAACTCCCATGTTGAGCAGCCAAGAAAGAGGTTTCTGACTTGATTAAAATACCGACGCATAAATTTTATACTTAACAGTCTTCTTTCTACAATGGGGTGGTATTGAAAAGATGTTTTTAACGAACTTGTGGGACATGCATGAGGTCTCCAAGAAAGTTTATTTCTCATAGATTAGTTTTCTAAGTCTTAAAGGAACAGGGATCTGCTACTTTTAAAACAGTATTTTTAACCGTGTCTCTTACTAGTATAAGCTTATAAACTGATGGGACATGTTACTACTTGGTCTTTTGGGGGGACAAGGAGAAACAGCTAAGAGATAGGAGATAAAGTGTGGAGCGAGCAATCAGGCTGAATAGGGTTTTGCAGTTTGGGGCTGGGAAGATATCAAGTATTTTGAGCCTCAATTTCATTGTTCATAGAGGGTGGTTACCATGATGAATGAGATAGCAACTAGACAGCACCTGAAGCATAGATGTCACACAATAGACATTAGTGCCATACTCCTGCACTCAGGGCATCCGGGTTTGCCACTTACTTTGTGAAATTGTATAAACCACTTGACACTCTCATCCTCAATGTCCTCTCCTGTAACAGTGAGAAAGTTTAGGTTAGGTGATCTCCTAGGCTACTTCTGGCCATCCCTGGTGGCTCAGCTAGCAGAGTCCACCTGCTATGCGGGAGACCTGGGTTTGATCCCTGGGTTGGGAAGATCCCCTGGAGAAGGGAAAGGCTACCCTTTCCAGTATTCTGGCCTGGAGAATTCCATGGACTGTATAGTCCATGGGGTCACAAAGAGTCAGACAGGACTGAGCAACTTTCACTAGGCTGCTTCTAGTCCTAAAAACAATGACTCTCTGACTCTAAGCATCACAATTGTCATACTAATCAATATGAATACGATCACACACGTGGAGGGCAAACAGTGATAAGGGGTTCACTATACTACCTGCTATGTAGACAGCAAATAGTGTGAGAATAAGAGGGAAGGGGGGAAAGCATGCAAAACTGAGCTATTCCTTATTCCCTGTCCTAGCTACACATGGGCCATCACTTCAAGGAAAAGAAAGGGGGATATCTTGAGGGGAGATGGTGAAAAAAAGAGAAAGTCAAGAAGGAAATTAAAACAGAAGTATATGTAACAAATATCATGCAAGATGTACCTTATAAAGCAGAAGATATATAAAAATTCTATACTAGAGACAACAGAGCCTCTTTTTTTTAGTTTATTGGAGCATAGTTCTTTTACAATGTCATGTTAGTTTCTGCTGTACAATGAAGTGAATCAGCTATCTGCATGCACATATCCCCTCCCTCTGAGATGTTCCCGCACGCTATCCCACCCATCTAGGTCACACAGAACACAGAGCTGATCTCCCTGTGCTACAGAGCAGGTTTCCACTATCTCTCTGTTTCACCCATGGTAGTGTATATATGTCACTCCCAACCTCCCAGTTCATCTCACCTCTCCTTCCCTACCCTGTGTCCACACACCCTTTCTCCACACCTAGTCAGCAGAACTTCTTAATGCCAAAAGGTCAACATCTTTTCTTCTCTTTCACATTGAAAGATCTTATTGTCTTGAAGACAGCCTCGGGACAAACAACTCTCAAAAGCAGTTCTAATTCTATTAGATCTTGTTCACAATGACTAAGCGATCTAGTAGACAAGTCCAGTACACAGAGGTTTGGGAGGACTGCACTGCTTCTAAACCCAGACAGTGAGAAATGGGGTTGAGAAAGTTGTAGTAGTGAAAGTGTTAGTCTTTCAGTCATGTCTGACTCTTTGCAACCCCATGGACTGTAGCCTGCCAGGCTCCTCTTGTCCATATAATTCTCCAGGCAAGAATACTGGAGTGGGTTTCCATTTCCTTCTCCAGGGGATCTTTCTGACCCAGGGATCAAACCCGGGTCTCCCACACTACATGCAGATTATTTACCACTTAAGCCACCAGGGAAGACAAAAGACAAAGAGAATGAATGTCATTTGTGTTTGCCAGCGGCCAAAAGGAGGTTGTTGTTGAAAATGTTTTAAATTATAAGGACCATCCATACCCACTCCTTAGGAAGCAGTAGGTCTTCATTAGGCAACAACTACATTCTTGGGAATTCAGTAAGAGGAAAGCTTCAACCACAGGCAGTACTCAAGCAAAAGGCATGTGGTTATTCCTCAAGAAAGTTCGCCAAAGACATTCTTGGCATTTCATCATTCTATTACAGACAATGAAGAAAGGAACATGTTGGTTATACTCAATTCAGCATACTTATTAACTGATTAACCAAAAGAAGCAAAACTTAACTCTAACCCCACCAGGAAGAGCCATGTTGATAATGTGTTTTGAGATCTTAAGCCAAAAATTGATGAATTTGGTCACTTGAAAAGAATCCCCTCAAAATTACATTTCTGGTAATACTATTTGCTAGATACTTCATAATAATCTTTTTCTGCCTCCTTCCAATATTTTCATGTCTCTCTTTACTGAGTGGACTTGTCAATAGCTCTCTGTTTTGTGTTTTACGTGTGATTCACATGCTGCCTGCTACTTCTGTTTTTGTATCTTGCCATTTATGAGCTTGAATTCTTTGTAGTCTTGCCTCTGACCTCAAGATGATCCTGCTATGACCGTCTCCCTATAGAACCCAACTTTCCCCATCTGCTAAGACTGGAGCAGAAGGACTTTTAGGATTCTGCACTTCACCACATGGAGAAAGTTGGCATTAAGGCATTAGGGCACTGTTTCTCTCAGAGAGTCGGCAAGGTCAAAACTAGATTCCTAATAACATTAAGGACTTCTTCACTGTTGAAATTTGCAAAAGCAGTAGTGGATAAAACTGTTGCCACCACAGTATGAAGCAAGGCCTGGGTGCCAGGTACACACACAGCCCTTCCGCCACATCCAGGAGCAAACACCATGTTGTCTCAAGGAAAAGCTCTTGTGTAAATATTTGGATTGTGACTGAACTTGCTGCTTTCTCAGTGAAATGCCATTTTGACTTGGCACAACAATTGATAAACTAGAACCTACTCAGTCGTGGCAGATATTTTGTCAAAAATGAACAGAAGGAGCCTATCACTTCAAGGAAAATGATGACAGTGTTTGTTTCCATTAATAACATTTGTGCTCTCAGGCAAAAAATTAGAATTTCAGAGAACTAGAATTCACCACCTGAACTTGACACATCCCAGTACTTAAAGATCTTTTTTATAAGATCAGTGGTGATGTTGATGAATGTGATTTTTTGGTGTGTGTGATTTTTATATTATATAATTAAATGTGTAGATATTAGGAAGATCTATATAGCTCCATGAATCAATATTTTCCAAAACACCAATGCACTCTGTTATAAAATCATGCATGTGTAAAAGATCCACTCAAAGTGCAAGACAGAGCAATAGATTTTTAATGTAATAGAGTAGAAAAGTTTATTAATGTGGTTTCAGATTTCATATAGCAAATAACCTTTAAGGAAGTACAACTTGTCAAGCTTTGTTGTAATATCAAAGAAAAATATCCACAATCATCTGAAAAACCTCAACATACTTCTCGTGTTTTCAACTATATATCAGTACGAACGAGATTTTCTTCTTGTATATTGCTCAAAACACAATCTAAACAGATTGAACATAGAGGCTATATCCTGTGGAGTGCAGCCTCAACAGCTGGTTAGATCCCTAGTTCGTGGATCTCCCAGACTCCCTGTAGATGCCCCCTCACTTATATTTGCTCTAAAGTCTCTCCGTATCCCTTACTTTCCATTGACCATCTGATCATCCAGCAACACTAGCTGTTAAATACTATTATTATTGCCATTAACCTGAGACAAGGTGATTCCCATTAATCTGGCTGGTATGTGGCAACACAGAGGCAGGCCAACTCCAGAATCCAGCCTCCCACCTACCACACTCCACTCTTTCTGCACCAGGACCCTCTCCAGGTGAGGGTCTCACTGTATCTTCAACTGAGAGCATAAGCCATGTTCTTCAAACCAGCTGAAAAGACTTCATGCCTCTTTGTTGATCTCCTGAAACTAAGATTTTTCCTCCTAGTTGTTCCTCTAAACTAAAATATCTGTTGGTATGATCTGAATGGTATTCCCCCCAAACTCATATGTCAATTTGGAGTCAGGGTCTTTGAAAGGAACTTAGATTCAAATGAAGTCAGGAGGGTGGGGTCCTCACAGTTGGGATTAGTGCCTTTATAAAAGACAGCAGAAAGCTTGCTTTTCTCTCTCACCCCTCACTTGAAAGCACCAAAGAAAGGCCATCTGCAACCCAAAGGGAGGGCCTCACCAGACACCCATCCTGCTGGCACCTTGATCTTGGACTTCCAGTCTCCAGAACAGTGAGAAATAGTGTCTTGTTGTTTAAGCCACCTAGTCTGTGGTTTGTGGTTATAGAGACTCAGTAACTAACACATGATCACATGCCTTTGTTTCTTAGTTCTCCATTTCACTTGAACTGCAGTTAAGGTGCCTCTTGGTTTAGCTTTTCTCAGTAACACACTACTAACCAGTGCTGTCCTGAAAATGAACAAGCTGATAGAGGACTGTGTTCTGGCAGAGTGGCCATCCTTCCACAGTAGGTCTTCAGGCTCTGAAGAGCCACAGCCCTGTTCCCAATCATAGAAAGCAGAAGAGATTCGCCCCTGGAGTTCCTACACACACGTTACATTCTCACTACTTTTAATCTTCTGTTTTTTTAATGTCCATATTCTCCTAACTTCTTGGGAAACATGTAATGATATTTAACTTTAATTCCATGGCTACAATGGATTTTGCTGATTAGAAATGGAGGCTTCTTGATGCAGTACCTTAATCCTCTTTAAAGACAATGCCTGGGGCTTTCTGCACCTGTAAATTATAAAAACAAAAGCTGGATTAAAAAATATGCATGTGCGGTGATAATTATTTAAAATGCAACACATCAGGCTTAAAAAGTATGTAATAATGTATCCTTGGGATAAGTGAGACATTAGAGGTATAGCTATTGATTATTGGTTGTTCTTCTCTGGTTATATAATGTAGACAGTACGTAGCCTGCCAGGCTCCTCTGTCCATGGGATTTCCCAGGCAAGATTACTGGCGTGGGTAGCCATTCCCTTCTCCAGGAGACCTTCCTGACCCAGGGATGGAACCCGGTCTCCCGCATTGCAGGCAAATTCTTCACCATGTGAGCCACAGGGAAGACCAATAATAATCACTCCAATGGGAAAAATTAACCCATGTCTTTCTCTTCTTGGACCCAGAGATAGAGACAGATAACAGACTTGAGGAACCTTTCTGCTTCTATAATAGGCGCCATCTTCATTATTCGCATGATTCCTCCATTACCTGCGCTCAGAGAACATTTTTATCTTTCAGACACATCTAAATTTACAACCACACATGTAATTATTTGCCATGAGACTGTACGCTCTGAGGGCATACCCTATGTTTATTTTTTTCTACATCATACTACTAGCTTAGGGTGATGTATAATTCCAGGTTGCTCGGAACTGTCCCAATTTCAGCACTAAAGGTCCCGCGTCCCAGGAAATGCCTAGGTTGCAGGCAAACCAGGATAGCTGGTCTCCATGTGCTAGCACCCACTTCAATAAACAGGTTTTGAATGAAGAACAGTCATAAGTAGTAGCGTTATGTCATGCCTAAAGGAAATAACATGCATTAAAGATAGAACCAGGTATTTGTTAGGAACATGACTGTGGAGCTAGATAATGCTCAGTCACTAAGTCATGTCTGACTCTTTGTGACCCCATGGTCTGTAACCCACCAGGTTCCTCTGTCCATGGAATACTTCCAGGCAAGAATACTGGAGTGGGTTGCCATTTCCTACCCCCAGGGATCTTCCCACCCAGGGATCGAACCTGCATTTCTTGTGTCTCCTACTTGGTAGGCAGATTCTTAACCACTGCACCAAAGACAGCCTGGGTTCAAGTCCAAGCTCCACCACTTACCATCTGTGTGAATTTGACCTTGGGTTACTTCCTGGGCTGCCATCTCCTCACCTGTCAATTGGAAAGCTAATTGTATCGACCACAAAAGGGCTGTTTGAGAATCAAGATTGTTAACATACGTAAAGCATTTAGAACAGTGCCCACTGAGTGTTATTAAAAATCATGAAAACCTCTAATATAGTACTTGGTCTGGTAGATGTCTGAGCTTATTTAAAGTAGTATGGGCAGGAATAAGCCTAGGCTAAATTGTGAACAGAGTGAGATTGTTCTTCAATTGACTGTTTTCTAGACTAGTCAGAAACCAGATCAGGTGTCTCACTCCCGGCTATTCCATATAAGCCCCAGCTAACTCAGCCCCCACCATGGAGCACTCTCCCACCATCTGCTCCAGACTCGTCCCTTCCTTGTTCATCAACACACACTCTGTATCCATCACTGCCTTTGCCCTGTTACAGAACTGAGTTGAGTTGCTAGTGGTTGATGAGTTCAGTTGTACTGAAAAGCCTCCTCCCCATCTTACTTCATGTCCCATCCACAGGGATTTAATTTTCAAAGAGAACTCCCAGAAACCTCATCCTTAATCTAGGGGAATTAATCTCTAATGATTGGGACTTGATGCTATGTGGAAGGGGAGGAGAGAATTTGAAAACAGGGTCATTTCAATGGCATCTTGCAAATCACCATGAGGACAACTGCCTGCTCCATGGAGAAATGGTTTTGCTGGATGCTATTTCTGAAAAGTCTCACTTTAAGACACATATTCATCACTGGTTATCCTGATGCTGATTATGTTGGAAAGCTGCAAACAGATGAAGACTTATCTGTTACATTTGAGTAGAGGTGCAAGGAAAAGTAGCCTGAAGAAATCATCTGGAGAGAATAGAAGCTGTTAGCAACCACCTATTTGTTAGAGAGAATTTCTGGAGGTGGACAATGCTTTGAGAGATGATTGAAGGGGAAGCTTAGGATGAGTGAAGAACACTTCCACTGTGATCCTTACTTTCACCTGGGAAAGAAGTTTTAGCCATGCCCAGCCAAACACACAATTGTGAAGTGACCAAAGATTAATTGTAATTTCCCTCTATTGCTATGGAATACTCTTGTTATAACCTGGTGTCGGGCATTAGATGCCAGCTAAATCCACCTTGAAGACCATATGAACTGTCTTCCTATATAGTCTGTCTTCCCATACTTCTGACTCCCCTCTCATCAGAACTTACCTATTCTATGTCTCATTTCTTCAGAATCTTATTCCAAAGCAAACCTAATTTAGTTGCACCAAGAGCTGATGGATATTGGTTCCACGTGACCCCTCCCATTCGTATCCTTGTAGTGCCTTAACCTGACGGTGAGTCTCAAGCATAACAGATTTTAGATAGAGTAATAAGCATATAGAGAAAATTCTTAATGAAGAGTGTGCATATTATACTGCAAAACACACCCTAAAGTTTCCCATTAATAATTAGACAAGGTAGAATTGAGAACAATAGTCTCTTTCTATGGCAAGATTTTTTTTTTTTAATTCTGGTTCTATTTTGCATTTGGTGAGTGTTTAAAGATATGTCACCTTTAGTTTGGGATTTTAATTTTACAAAAAAGAAATGCTAACAGTTCAAGTTGACACTTGGTGACCACCGACTGCCCTTCTAACACTCCTTTAAGAAAATCGATGCAAGCAATAATAGCCCTGAGTACTCCAGGGACAAGAATCCTACCTCCTTCTTTAATTAGCCTGGACAGGCCTTGACCAAGACTACAAAAAACAAACATTAATGCATAAGGAATTGTGTAGAAGCTTTGAAGTTCAAGGTTAACCACAAGAACTTCAACAATAACACTGGTTAACATACAGCACACAGTAACCAACAAACTTTAAACAGAAAATGCTTCCTGGAATATAGTCAGTTACTTGGGTTGTAATATAAGCTCCTTTTTCTTTACTCAGTTTTCCAGAGGTGTGGAAATCCAAGGTGTGGTGTCCAGTCCAGATCTGTGGAGCAAATTCTTGCATAGATGATGTCATCTAGAGGGGGTGGGATGGGGGGTGGGTGCACTTTGACCTATTCTCCTCACAAAATATTTTCCTTTCCCAACTATCACAGAAGCTGAAATTTTTATTCACTTCCCCCCAAGGTGGAATCTCTCTAAAATTCTCTGAATACCACAGAAATGGCAACACATGAAGCCAAAATCTATCAATAGGACTTTCTGATTGCCATTCAGGAGGGAATGAAAAGATAACCATAGTATTCTGATATGGAAGATCTACTGAATAAATGAGACTTTTCAATAAAAGTGGATTTATGTACAAGTGAGAAAAGCTGAATTGTGTCCCCACAAAATTCATATATTGAAGTCCCAACCCCTATTAACTTAGAATGGAGCCATATTTGGAAATATGATCTTTACACAGGTAATTAAATGATGCCATCTGGGTGACTTCTAAACCATGTGACTGTATTTGGAAAGAGAGACTTTCAAAGAAATGATAAAGGTATATTGAGGCCAGTTGGGTGAGTCCTTTCAAGAGGAAGAGACACCAGGATTGCATCAAATAAGAGAAAAGACCATGTAAGGACACAGCAAGAGGGCTGCCGTCTACAAGGCAAGAAGACAGGCTTTGGGAGAAACCAAACCTACCAAGTCATTGATCATGGACTGCCAGTGTCCAGAACTGTGAGAAAATAAATCTCTGTCATTTAGGCTACCTGATCTGTGGTATCTTGTTATGGCAGCCCAGGCAGACTAATCCCACAAGGATCCCACTCATAGTTGAAATGACACTGCATTTGCTTTCTTCCTAAGTACAGATATGCAGATGATACCACCCTTATGGCAAAAAGCCAAGAAGAACTAAAGAGCCTCTCGATAAAAGTGAAAGAGCAGGGTGAAAAAGTTGGCTTAAAACTCAACATTCAGAAAACTAAGATCATGGCATCTGGTCCCATCACTTCATGGCAAATAGATGGGGAAACAGTGGAAACAGTGAGAGACTTTATCCAAAATCACTGCAGATGGTGACTGCAGCCATGAAATTAAAAGATGCTTGCTTCTTGGAAGAAAAGCTATGACCAACCTAGACAGTATTTTAAAAAGCAGAGACATCACTTTGCCAACAAAGGTCCATCTAGTCAAAGCTATGGTTTTTCCAGTAGTCATGTATGGATGTGACAGTTGGACTATAAAGAAAGCTGAACGCTGAAGAATTGATGCTTTTGAACTGTGGTGTTGGAGAAGACTCTTGAGAGTCCCTTGGACTGCAAGGAGATCCAACCAGTCCATCCTAAAGGAGATCAGTCCTGAATATTCACTGGAAGGACAGATGCTGAAGCTGAAACTCCAATACTTAGGCCACCTGATGCAAAGAACTGACTCATCTGAAAAGACCCTGATGCTAGGAAAGATTGAAGACAGGAGGAGAAGGGGATGACAGAGGATGAGATGATTGGATGTCATCACCAACACAATGGACACGAGTTTGTGTAAGCTCTGGGAATTGGTGATGGACAGGGAAGCCTGGAGTGCTGCAGTCTATGGGGTTGCAAAGAGTTGGACACAACTGAGCAACTGAACTGAACTGAACTAAGTACAGATAACCACACATGCTGGGTTTAGGGGAGTAACTCAGTGCCCAGTAACGCTGCTTGTAATGCTCATCTACTTGCCTAAATGATATGATAGAAGAATAAACAAGTAAAAAAAACTAATTGTAACAATACCAGATATGTTTAAAGAGTTTCCTGCCTGAAAGGTAAATAGTGGAGGAGAACAGGAAGTACAAGTTTTTCTTTTGCTGGTTGTTTGCGATTATTCATTATTAATGTTACAAGAGTAGGAGAGGGAAAATATTTTACCCTCTACCTTCTAGGCTCTTGGCTGAGACCTCTCTGTAATACAAAGTAACAGGAGGAAAAAGTTTAGTTTGTGTTCCTTCTGTAAACAGGTGAGATACCCAGGAAAACTGAGTAACTCTCTGAGGGCCCAAGTTACCATCTTACATACCACGTCCAGCTAGAGAAGGCAGTTATGGAGGTGACCAGGAAAAGCACAGGAAATAAGGGGAAGGTGGTCATGCAGATTTGTCTTCAGTAGGTACCATTTTCATTGAAAAGAATTTCTTGTTTAGTCATCCTTCTCTTTCTGTACAAAGAGAACACCCTTACAAATAGAGGTTTCCCTTCTAATGTAAATGTCTTTTACAAAAAGGGAAATATGCAGTCCAAGATTTTCAGAGTTTCTCCTGTGTCTGAAGTTTCTTGAAATAATCAATTCAAGATAATCCATATGCCAAAGAGGCATTTTGGGGGAGCTCAAATTCTGCTCCCCTTCACATGGTTGACTAGCTTTCAGCCTAAGCTCAGACCACAAAGATTCCAACTTTCACCACAAAACAATTTGCTGGCCTTAAATCATTAAATGTTTT